>NC_133666.1:120008554-120218350 GCF_037893015.1 Macrotis lagotis
AATGGATCTTGTATTTTGTCAAAGGCTTTTTCAGCATCTATTGAGATAATCATATGAACTCTGTTGGTTTTGTTATTGATAAGTTCAATTATGTTGAATGAGTTACTAATAATATTGAACCATCCTTGACTTCTTGATATAAAAACCTATCTGATCATGTTGGATTATCCTAGGAAAACTAGTCTGTAATCTTTTTGCTAAAAATTTTATTTAAGATAATTGTATTGTGGCGGCTAGGTGGCACAGTGGATAGAACACCAGCCCTGGAGTCAAGAGTACCTGAGTTCAAACCCGACTTCAGACACTTACCTAGCTGTGTGGCCTTGGGCAAGCCACTTAACCCCATTTGCCTTGCAAAAAACCTTAAAAAAAGATAATTGTATCAATGTTCATTAGGGAAGATTAGTTTATAATTTTCTTTGTCTGTTGTGGTTCTTCCTGGTTTAGGTCAGCACCATATTAGTGTCATAAAAGAAATCTGTCAGAACTACCTTTCCAATTTTTTTAAACATAGCTTATTTAGAATTGGAAGTAATTATTCCTTAAATGTTTGGTACAATTCACTTGTAAGTATCTGGACCTGGAGACTTTTTCTTAGGGAGCCTAATGATGGTTTCTTCATTTCTTTTTTTCTGAATGGGGTTATTTAAGTATTTTTTCCTCTTCTGTTAATCTGGGCAGTTTATATTTTTGTAAATATTCATCAGTTTCGGGGCGGCTAGGTGGCATAGTGGATAAAGCACCAGCCCTGGAGTTAGGAGTACCTGGGTTCAAATTGGGTCTCAGACACGTAATAATTACCTAGCTGTGTGGCCTTGGCCAAGCCACTTAACCCCGTTTGCCTTGCAAAAACCTAAAAAAAAATATTCATCAGTTTCACTCAGGTTGTCAAATTTATAGCATACTGTCTGGCAAAATATTTTCAAATTATTTCTTTAATTTCATCCTCATTTGTGGTTAGTTTACCCTTTTCATTTATGATAGCTGTAATTTGGTTTTCATCTTTCTTTTTTAAATTAGATTAACCAAAGTTTATCTGTTTTATTGTTTTTTTTTCCATAAAACCAGCTCTTAGTTTTATTTATTAGGTCAATGGTTTTCTTACTCTCAATTTTCTTAATCTCTTCTTTGATTTTCAGAATTTCTAATTTGGCATTTAAATGGGGATCTTTAATTTGTTCTTTTTCTAGTTGTTTTTAGTAGCATAGCCAATTCATTGATCTTTTTTATACTTTATACATAAAAGCATTTAGAGATATCATATATCCCCTGAAAAATCTTTTGGCTGCATGCCATATATTTTGCTATGTATTTATTATTTTTGCCTTTCTACATTTGATTATAAGGTTTTTATGCCTTAGTACATGGCCAATTTTAGAAAAAGAGTCATGTACTGAAGATAAAAAAAGGTATATAATTTTCTATCCTCAATAAGTTTTCTCCAGAGGTATATCATACCTAAGTTTTCTATGATTTTATTTACTTTCTTAATTTCCTCCCTGTTTATATTATGGTTAGATTTATCTAATTTTGAGAGAGGGAGGTTGGAGTCCCCCATTGTTAAATTTTTGCTGTCTATGTACCCTTGTAATTCACTTAGCTTTTACTCTAAGTATTTGGACACTATACCACTAGATGCATACATGTTTAAAAATGATTTAGCTTCATTGCCTATGATGCCTTTTAAAAAGATATAGTTTCCTTCCTTATCCCTTTTTAATGAGATCTGTTTTTACTTTTGTTTTGTCTGACATAAGGATCACCATCCCTGATTGTTTTTACTTCAGCTGAAGCATAAAATATTTTGCTCTAGCCTTTTACTTTTATCTTGTGTGTATCTCTCTATACAAATTTTTCTTATAAGCAATTTATTGTAGGATTCTGGTTTTTAATCCATTCTGCAATCAACTTCCATTTTATGGGAGATTTCATACCATTCATATTTAAAGTTAAGATCTATGGAATATATTTACTCAGTATTCATACCTCCCTTCTTTCCCTCTACTATAATAGGTTTTTGGGATTCTTCACTTGGTGTTATTTATTCCCTAATGCCTAACCTTCTTCTTTTCATGTTTTTATTGTTTTAACCTGTCTGGTATTTATTGCCCTTTTATCTAATTTTACTCCTTTTTCTGACCAGGAAGAAGTACTATCAATCAAAATGCTATCAATCAAAGGTTGATTAATTGATTGCTTGATTGCTTGATAAACTCAAAATACTGTGAAAGTACAATTACAAATTGATTAATTGCTAGACTGATTGATAAGCAGCAGCATCTCTTCATAGTCATTTTTCCCTCTTCTGTCTCATTAGAAATACACTTCTCAAGAGTCATGAATCACATCAACTTAATTGTTTTATATCTTCCTTTCAAGTACCCTCCATGAATACACAACCTTCATGAATGGAAGTATCATGCAAAGCCAAATCATTTTATGAACCCTTTGGACCACCCCTCCAAGCAATACTCTCTCCTTCCTTTAGCTTCCCCACTACAGTACTTAAACCCTCCTTAACTAAAGTATGGATTGAGATAATATCACTACCTAATCTCTTTACATTGAATACTTCTAAGTAGATTCCCACCCTCTGCCTCTATGGTACTACCAACCTTTAAGTATCTAGCAAAGCAAAATCACTACTGATTTAATTAACTAAATACTTGGACACTCTGAAGGTCTTTCTTTCTTTTTCTGAAGGTTTTTCTTAAGAACTTTACAATTGATTGTAAGCTATGGGAGACAATGACTCAGGACAGCCCAGCCAGCATAGGATGCCTTCATCAGAGAAAGTGCTAAGCTCTATCAGTAAGACAGAATTAAAGTAGGTCAAAGGAAACATAAGATAAGTATAGGTGTCCCGATTTTTCACCTGGGCTATTTGTCTCAAACATAGTGATGTCATCTTGGTCCTCTTCAGTAGAAAACACAAGAATCAACTATACCCCATAACCTCTAAATCCAGTCTCTTCAACTATATTCATCCCTCCAACTCTCCCAAGCAGAACACAATTCTCAAGTGTTAACAAGTGTTATATCTTCCCTTGTATGGTTGAATACAAGTCAATGTTCTTTACTAACATTTGTTTTGGGTTTTTCCCCCTTTCTAATTCCCTTTATATGCCTCTCTTGAGTTTTGTATTTGGAGATAGAATTCTTTATTCAGTTCTTAGCTTTTTATCAGGAAATTTTAGGAGTTTTGTTGAATATCCATCTTTTGCCCTGACAGAATAAACTGAATTTTGCAGGTTAGTATAATGTAAGGTCCTTTGCCCTCTAAAATCTGGTATTCCAGGCCATTCAGTCCTTCAGTGTGGAAGCTGATAAGTTTTATGTAAGTCTGATTATGTTTCCTTTGCATTTAAATTACTTCTTTTTTGCTGCTTGCAATATTTGCTTCTTTATTTGAGAATTCTGGATTTGGCTATCATTGTCCTTGTAGTTTTTATCCCTGGGTTTCTTTCTGAAGGAGTTCTATGTATTTTTGTTTGTTTGTTTTTGCAAGGCAAATGGAATTAAGTGGCTTGCCCAAGGCCACACAGCTAGGTAATTAAGTGTCAGAGACCTTATTTGAACCCAGGTACTACTGACTCCAATGCAGGTGCTTTATCCACTATGCCACCTAGCTGCCCCCCTCTATGTATTCTTTCAAAGACTATTTTATTTTCTTGATCTAGCAGATTTGGATAATTTTCTCTAATAATTTCCTGAGAGATATTTTCTGGTAATAATAATAATAATTAATAATATTAATTCATAATAATAATAATAATTCATAAATTATTTCTCCTGTAGCTATTTCCAAGATCCTTTGCTTTTCCTAAATTGTATTTTATGTTTTCATTAATTTCTTTCAGTCTTTTTACTTTGTTTGATTTTTGCTTCATTTTCCTTTTTGTTGAGTTGCATTCCCATTCCAGTTGGTTGATTTGAGTTTTTGATGAATTGCATTCCTTTTCTAATTGGTCAGTATTATTTTTTGAAGAGTTACATTCTTTTCTCCAGTTTTTTTTTGTTTACTTTTAAAGAAGTTGATTTCTGGGTCTAATTTTCATAATTTTCCTGAATGACTCATTTCTCTTTTTTCCATTTTTCTTCTTCCTCTCTTCTTTGGTTTTTAAATTATTTTTAAGCTCTTCTATGAACTTTTGGATTTGAGTCCAGTTCATAGACTCTTTTGAGACTTCCCCTGTAGGTAATTTTTCACTGCTTTCTTCTATGTGGCTTTATCATCCTTATCTGCAGAATGACTTTCTATGGTTACTGCTCTTTTACTTTTTTTTCTCATTTTCATCATTTGAGCTCTGCTCTGGGGTATAGAGAGTATAGGCCCAAGCTTTTTATGCTGGGGTTGAGGTCTGATCACTGGCTTATAAATGGCCAAAATAGCCTTTGCAGCCTAGTCATTGCCTTTTACAGAGGTTTGCTTCCTCCTTTATGTCCAAGTTCTGCCTATGCAGTGGTTTGTTCCCAAACCAGTCCTGTCTTTTGCCCCACTGTTCCCAGGGTTCAGACTTTGTTTGGTTTCTCATCCCAAACTCTCCCTGCTGCCTTATTCTATAGCAGGACTTGGACTACATTTTATCTAAAAAATCCCCACTGGCTTTCTCATTCTCCTTTCTATCCCCCTTTCCCACAAGGCGACAGATCTTCACTGAAGATACTCCATGAAGTCTCCAGTTGAAAACTTGTTTTGATCTTGCCTTTTTTTGGTGGGATCTCTAGCTTTAATGTCTATGCAGAGGTTTCAATTAGCATTGTGTAGGGAAAAGTTCCAGGAGCATGCTAGCTTCAGGCTGCCATCTTTTTTTTTTTTAAGGGTTTTTTTTTGCAAGGCAAATGGGGTTAAGTGGCTTGCCCAAGGCCACACAGCTAGGTAATTATTAAGTGTCTGAGACCAGATTTGAACCCAGGTACTCTTGACTCCAGGGCCAGTGATTTATCCACTGGGCCACCTAGCTGCCCCTACGCCACCTAGGCACTCCGCAGTGCCATCTTGATCTACCCCTGGGATCCTGGACAAAGTAAAAGAAGTCATTCTTTGCTTTCTTTTTTTCTTTCTTTCTTTTTGGTTTTTGTAAGGCAATGAGGTTTAAGTGACTTATCCAAGATCACACAGCTAAGTAATTATTAAATGTCTAAGGCTGGATTTGAATTCAGGTCCTCCTGACTACCAGGCTAGTGCTCTATCTATGGCACTACCTGACTGCAACTCTTTGCGTTATTTCTTACTTAACCTTAATCACTGAGCAGATGTTGTTTCAGTTAAACTGATATCTAGAAAAGACCTTTTCTTAAGAAGATAATGTTCTCCCACTTCATCTTTGTCTTGCCACTGGCTCCAGTTTACCCCAGTTTACCTCATTTTCTCCTGAAAATGAGACAGGGAACTTTGCACAATCTTCCCGCCCTTAAATCCAAATTCACTTGCAAATCTTGGCTTCATCTCCCTCATGTCATGGTCCTTTCGAAGACTGAAAGACAAACAGCAACCTATCAGACATGCTGTTCTCATAACTGTAATAAGCAAAGGACACTAACCCAATATTGCAATTGAGGAAAATAGTTTGATTGAATGTGAAAAAGTACAACAATTTCATGAAGCAATTTGAAATTACACAAATAAAATCACTCAATGTACATATCCTTTGAATCATAGAAACATTATTGACAAAAAAATCAAGAAAGCCATGCTAAAAAGAAATCCCCCATATATCAAAAATGTTTATACCAAGAATTTTTGGGCTTAACTAACCAGAGGAAATAAATATATGACTATGGCTAATGGGAAATTGCTAGTCAAATTGTGGTATAAGAATGTAATGGAATAATAATAATAGTAAAATAGTAATAATAATAATAATAATAATAATAATAATAATAATAATAATAATGTTTTTCCATCATTCTCAAAGAAGACCTTGACATCAGGGAGGTGATGCCATGATAAGCATATGAAATGAATTTGAATGAGGGGGAGCTATGCTTAGTCACCAATCTCACTTTTTCCTCCAGAGGTATCTGTGTTCAGCAGCCATATATAAATCAGGATGACTGACTGGAAATGGTTCTGGATGCAAGATAATCAGGTTTAAGTGTCTTGCCCAAGATCACACAACTAGAAAGCATTAAAGGTCTGAGGATGGATTAGAACTCCCATCATCCTGACTCCAAGATTAGTGTTGCCCATGTAATAGAATTACCCACATGATTTGATCAGAGAGATGTAAGCAGAGCAAAGAGATCAATAACTACAACAACTACAATCAGTAACTACAACAGTGTAATTGTGAAAAACCACCAAAATTCAAAAGGAAATGTAACAAAATTAAAAAGATCAAGCATGATTCAATAAAGAGATATAAGATCATTACTTGACCCTAACTTACCCAGTTGTGGAGATGGAAGGTGTGTACATTTTGTAGTTTACACATCTTTTCTTTCCTTTTTTCTTTTTTTAGAAGTTATATTCTTTTTTCTTTTTTGAAAATTATATAAATATTTTGCTTATTTTCCCAACTACATACAATGTTAGTATTTACCAATCTTTTATTTTTGCAAGGTTTTCAGTTTTGCAATTTTTTCTCTCTCCCTCCCTTCCCTCTCCCCTCCCCCTCCTGAAAGCTATTTATTGTAGATGATTTGTAAGCATGCTAAACATAGATCGAAATTGAATATGCTGTAAGAGAAGAATCAGATCCAAAAGAAAGAAAGAAAATATTAGAGATAACAAAATTATATAAGATAGCTTTAAAAAATTGAGATGATAAGCTTTGGTCTTCATTTAAACTCCACAATTCCTTCACTGGATATGGATGGTATTTTCCATCACAAGTCCCTTAAAATTGTCTTTGATTGTTGTACTGCTGAAATGAACAAAACCATTATATTTGATCATCACCCTATGTTGTTGCCATTGTATGCAATGTTGTTCTGGTTCTGCTCATTTCATTCAGCAACAATTCATTCAAGTCTTTCCAGATTTTTCTGAAATCCCATCCCTCATGATTTCTTATTAAACTATAGTGTTCCATCACATATGAATACCACAGTTTGTCCAGTCATTACCCAGTTAATGGCCATCTCCTCAGTTTCGAATTCTTTGTCACTACAAAAAGAGCTGCTATGAATATTTTTGTGTATGTGGGATTTTTACTCTTTTTCATGATTTCTTCAGGATATAGACCCAGTAATGGTTTTGCTGGATCAAAGGATATGCTCATTTTTATTGCCCGTTGGGCATAATTCCAAATTATTCTTCTGAAAGGTTTTATCAGTTCAGAACTCCACCAACAATTAGGAGATGTGTTCTTTTTTAAATTATTTTTTTATTTTTTTTTACATTACAAAGACAGACTTATTGTGAAATTAAGCATAATCCCTCCCCTAGAAAGAAGAAAAACTTGAAGAAAAATAAGTGAGAGGAAAAATTGTGTGCTTCAGTCGATATTCAGATACCATCAGTTCTGTCTTTGGGAAGGATAGCATACTTTATCATTAGTTCATCAGAGAAATTACTTCAATATTTTTTCTTGCAGTTGGTATTTCTAGTTGTATTTCCCTCCATCTTATTTCTCCCCTTCCCCATTTATTCTATTCTCTCTCCTTTCACCCTATCCCTCCTCAAAAGTATGTTGTATCTGACTACCCTTTCCCATGATCATCCTTTTCGTCTTCCCTTCCCCATCGCCTTTCTTCCATCCCTTTCCATTCCTATTTTCCTCTACTATAAAATAGATTTCCTGCCCAAAACGAATGTGTATGTTATTTCCTCTTTAAGTCACCTCTGATGAGAGTGAAGGCTCACTCCTTCCCCTCACCTTCCCCCCCTTTCATTCCATTGCAAAAACTTTTTCTTGCCTCTTTTATGTGAAATAACATCCCATTCCAACCCTCTCTCTCTCTCTCTCTCTCTCTGTCTCTGTCTCTGTCTCTCTCTCTCTCTCTCTCTCTCTCTCTCTCTCTCTCTATATATATATATATATATATATATATATATATATATATATATATATATATATATATATATATATATATATACTCTTTCTAACTGCTTTGATAAGTGAGAAAATTCATATGAGTTAAGAATATCATCTTCCATTCAGGAATACAAGCAGTTCAACATCATTAAATCTCTCATAATTTGCCTTTCTGTCCTCCCTCTCTAGGCTTCTCTTGAGTCCTGTTCTTGAAGATCAAACTTTCTGTTCGACTCTGGTCATTTCAATGGGAAAGTGTGAAAGTTTCATATTCATTGAATGTTCATTATTTCCCCTGAAAGTGTATGTTCAATTTTTCTGGGTAATTGACTCTCAGTTGTAATCCAAGCTATTTTGCCTTCAGGAATATGGAACCCTTAATGTAGAAACTGCAAAATCCTATGTAATTTTGACTGTAGTTTCATGATATTTTTTTCTTTCTGGTTGTTTGTAATATTTTTTACTTGACATGAGAGTTCTGGAATTTGGTTATAATATTCCTGGGAGATTTTATTTTGGGATCTCTTTAGGAGGTAATCAATGGATTCCCTCAGTTTCTATTTTACCCTCTGCTTCAATGATATCAGGGCAATTTTCCTGCAGAATATCTTGAAAAATGAAGTCTAGGCTCTTTTCTTGGTTGTGACTCTCAGGTAATCCAATAATTTTAGGATTATCTCTTCTGGATCTGTTTTCCAGATCAGTCGTTTTTCCAATGAGATATTTCACATTTTTCTTCTAGTTTTATTCTTTTTTAAAACATTGTTTCTTGGTTTCTCGCAAAGTCATCAGCTTCCCTTAGCTCCATTCCACATTTGAGGAAATTATTTTCTTCAGAGAGCTTTTGTCTCTTTTTCCATTTGATCAATCCTACCTCATTAACCTTGTGGACTGCTTTTTACATTTTAACGAAACTAGTTTTCAAGATCTTCAGTGTTTTTTGTATCTCCTTAACCAAATGGCTGACATGGTTTTCAAGATTTTACTGCATCTCTCTCATTTCTCCTCCCAATTTTTCCTCTATCTCCTTTACTTGATTTTCTTTATTCTTTTTATCTATTTATTTTCATCCATATACACATGTATATATTTTTTAGGTTTTTTGCAAGGCAAACGGGGTTAAGTGGCTTGCCCAAGGACACACAGCTAGGTAATTATTAAGTGTCTGAGACAGGATTTGAACCCAGGTACTCCTGACTCCAGAGCTGGTGCTTTATCCACTGTGCCACCTAGAAGCCCCTCATGTATATTTTTAAGATACAAAATGTCCTTCCATTGTCCCTTCTCACCCCACTCCCTTCAATGGAGAATAGTCAGGTTAGCACTGTCCACTCATATTTTTGTTAAACATGTTTACAGATTAGTTGTTTTCAATATGAGGAATTAGCATTAAGGGAAAGAGATACGTAGGAGATAATTTTTATATAGTGTTTATCAGATTCAGGAGGGTGTGTGTGTATGTGTATGTATGTGTTTTGCTTTGTTTTCTTTCTCTGGATGGGAATAGCATTGTCCATAGTCAGTCTAATACTGTTGTCCTAGCTCTCTGAACTGCTGAGAGGAGCTGCTTCCATACAGGTTGTTCATCTCACAATGTTGTTGTTAAGCTGAAGTAAAAAAGGAAAGGGTAGCAATCATAATCTCAGATAAAGCAAAAACAAAAATAGATCTAATTAAAAAAGATAATCAGAGAAACTACACTTTATCAAAAGGTACCATAGATAAATGAAGTTATATAAAAAAAATTTACAGGACATTTCTCTGATAAATGTTTCATTTGTCAAATAAGTATTGGGTGTAGAATTGAATCAGATTTATAAAAACAAGCCCCATTCTTAAATTGATTAATGGTTGAAGCATATAAACAAATAGTTTTAAGAAGGAAAAAAAGTTATCTATAGTAAAAAAAAGCTGTAAACCATTATTGATAAGAGAAATGCAAACTCAAACTATTCTCAAATATCACCTTACATATATCAGAAGTAACAAATGCAGGAGAGAATGAGGGAAAATGCTTACACTATTGAACTACTGGTGGAACAGTGAACTGGTCTAATAAATTTGGAGAAAATAACTTTTGAAACTCTGCATACCCTTTGATTCACAAAACTACTACTAAGTCTGTATCACAAAGAGATCAATAAAAAAGAAAGATGACAAAAATATTTAAAAGTATTTATAGCACCTCTTTTTTTGATGGCAAAGATTGAAAATTAAGGGGCTACTCATAAATTGCAGAAAGGCTAAACAAGTGGTGGTTTATGATTGTGATGGAATACTATTGTTCTGATAATGATGATGTTTGTTCTTTATTCTTAAAGAAGACCATGACCTTAGGGAGGTGATGCCATGACAAGCATATTAATTGAATTTGAATGAAGGGGGTGGGGGGTTGTGTTAAGTCACCAGCCTCAATTTCTTTTCCAGTACCATCTGTATCCAGTGACCAGATATGAATTAGAGTTACTGGAGATAACCTTTAATTTGGGACAAGCAGGGTTAAGTGTCTTGCCCAAGGTCCCACAATTAGTAAGTGTCAAGTGTCTGAGATTGGATTTGAACTCCCATCCTCCTAACTCCAAGACCAGTGCTCTATCCACTACATCGCCTAGCTATCATCATCATCATCATCATCATCATCATCATTACTATTATTCTATAAGATATGACAAGGAGGTAGTTTCAAAAAAATAAACACCAATGTGGCAAGACCTATATGAACTGATGCAAAGTGAAATGAGAACAGCCAGGGAGTCATTGTGCACAGTAATAACAATGTTATAATGATGATCAACTGTGAAAGACTTAGCTACTCTGATCAATAGATGATTGAAGATAATTTTAAATCATTTATGATGGAAAAAAATACCATCCTACAGTACTACTGAAGTCTGAGAGCGAATTGAAGTATTATTTTCTCACTTTCTTTTCCTTGCTTTAAAAAATGGCTAATAGAAAAATGTTTTGCATAATTTCACATGTATAATTGATATCATATTGCTTATTTTCTCATTATGTATGAGTGGGAGTGGGAGTGAGAGAGGGAGGGAGGGAGGGAGACAATTTTGAACTCACAATTTAAAATGAATTTTTCAAAAATAAACATTTAAAAATAAAAGTTGGTTAATTTGATAACCCTTGATAACAAATAGGTAACAATGTAATACCTGTTATAATAATTAATTAATTTTAAGTATATGATGTAGTCACCCTTAAGGAACACACGGTTCTACTCTCTTCAGACTTTGGCAGCTTATTTTAGATAAATTATGAATTCAGTCATGATCATTCTGAGCTCCCAGTTGAAAAAATTCCTAATATATAGATATAGGTTGTGTTTTCTGTCCTTGGCCATATAACTATTTCATCCTTTGGAAATGGATTCATATATTGGTAATGTCTAGAAAATAAAACTGAAGGTTATATTTTTAGTATCTATAGAAAGATAGGTAGTAGGAGGAGAAATTGGAGAGCCATCTTTTACTCAGGAATTCCCCAAGTCCAGGTCCACTGCTCAAAGATTCCCATAAAACCAATAGCCATCCTTAAGATCTACCTTCTCTACTAGAGCTCAATTTTACTTTTGCACTTCAGAGGGATGCTAGAATGCCATACTTCCTTTAAATCCTTAAATCCAGATGTAAAAAAAATTCTCTATGATTCTGAGATTGATCTTTCCTTTGGACATCAACAAGTCTTTCACCAAAGACTTTGATTGATTTAAGATGACTCTCTTTAGATTTAATTCTGCTTGACTGATTCAATCAAGAAATGTTCTTACCTCACAGAGATAATTACTTTTAAAGGTGGCATAAAAATGGAGCAACACATAATTGATGGAAAAAGTTAAAAAAGAAATAGAGATACTGAATATCTCAGAGCTACCTTTGGTGATATTTTCATCTTCAATAAAAACATCTGGGAAAGAGAGTTGGCAGTACCATACTCATTTTGACTTCAGGTGCTCCCTCCTTTTTTGGGAGCTGGGGTTGAAATTAGACCCTGCAAGAAAGATAACATAGTAGGGGCATCCTGGGGTAGAGGGGAGCTTGTATTTCATGGTAGCAAAGGTCAACAGTAAAACTTAAAGCATTGGGATAGTGATTACCACAAGAGGGGTAGTGTGCCCTTAAAATGTCATGGGTCAAAGGCAAATTTGCCCTATACTAGTTGAAATTGTGAATCTGTCTTCTCAATCCTCATTCTGTTACTTAGCTAATTGACCCATATTGCCCTCCCAGAAACCAAAGGGAATTCAAATGACACTTTAACATATCAGCTAACATAAATTTTAAACATTTTGCCTGGATTTTCCTATGCAGCCATGGATGGTAGAAAGTTTTCAAATTAAGTGTCGCTGCTCAAACTCAAAAATTAATTAGTCAGTGGCCAGACATGTGCAGTGCTCAGAATGCTTATCAGTTTAACATGAACACTTTCCTAATTAGAAAACAGCCAAAGCCTAACCAGGCAGATCAAAGGGTCCATCTGGCTTACCCTCAGAACTTTTTCACATTGATTTTAGAATTCTCATTATTTTATAATTCTAATATATTTCTATTGGTAGGATATCCTTTCATTAATTACCTGTGGATACTTGTTCTATAGGGGATTATGTATATTATTGCTTAGCAATCAAGAGACAGGACCTTTTCTCCTTTTAAAAAAAAGACATATTCCTAAGGATCAGTGGGAGCTGAAGAAATAATCTTGATAATTTTCTGCTTCTATAGAATAGTTTAAAAATGTTTTAGATTGAAATATTGTCTATGCTGTTCAGAAAAATTTCCAAGCAAAGAGATACTATAGCATTCAATGGTTGATATTTAGTTAAATTTTTATCATGGTTAAATTAAAGTCTGCCCTGATCTCTCCAATATTTAGTATTCTGAACTGTTATATTACTTAAAATCTATGCCTGTAGTTTTCTACCTTTGGTTTGTTAACCTGTGTAGGACCTCAGAATTATTGTATAGTATCTCCAGAAAGGTATCTCAGATCCAAGGCATATTGTGTGTCAGCATCCACTCACTGGTATATTTCTTTCTTTTTTCATGAAGTTTCACAAAGTTCTTATTTATTTATGTATTTATTTAGAATTTTTTTCAAGGCAATGGGGTTGAGTGGCTTGTCCAAGGCCACACAGCTAGGTAATTATTAAGTGTCTGAGGCCAGATTTGAACTCAGGTACTCTTGACTCCAGGGCCGGTGCTCTATACACTGTGCAACCTAGCTGCCCCGATCTTTTATATTTATACCAGTTATTTCCTTTAGTTTCTTCTTATGTTTCTATTTTTTTAGCATAAATTTAACAGTTGGCAATAACTGAACATTTCAACATACAAAAGAGAATTGCATATATGATAATGAACTTTGATTATATCAGCTAAATGTATATTAAATTCCACATGCTATGGATGAATTGCCTTGCTTGTATTCTTTTTTGAATTCCTTTTTTTTCTGTTTTAAATGTTTTATTATTCATTTTTTCTTTGTACATCTATCACAACCTCATTACTCCAAAAGAGGTCCTCAATTATAAAAAGCATAAGATTAGTAAAAAAAAGGAAAAGAATTGTTGAAAAATGTCTCATTCTGCACTTGTAGTTTAACACTTCTTTGCCAAGAACTGGATGGCAAGCATCATCATCAGTCTTCTGAAGTCGTAACTAGGTGGTGCAGCAGATAAAGCATTGACCTTGGAGTCAGAGGACAGGAGGTTGAATCCTGCCTCAGGTACTTGACACTTATTAGCTTTGTGATCCTGGGCAAGTCACTTAACCCCAATTGCTTCACAACCAGGGCCATCTCCTGCCATCCTGATTCATATATGGTCATTGGACCCAGATGACTCTGAAAGAGAAACTGAGACTGGTGACTTAGCACAGTACCTCCTCACTGAAATCCAATTCATGTGCTTATCATGGCATCACTTCCCTGATGTTATGGTCTTCTTTGAGAATGAAGGACAATCATCATCATCATCTGAAGCCAAGATTATTCATTCCATATGATAACACCATACTATTTTCTTTATGAAATATGATGATTATCATTTAAATGATATTATTGGTTCTGCTCATCCTGAAAGAGTTTTACAAATCTTTTCAGTTTTCTCTGATTCAATGCTAGTCAGCATTTCTTCTGATACAATAATATTTTGTTCCATTCAAGTATCACAATTTGTTCAATAATTCTCATTTAATGGACATCATTTATTTCTAGTAATTTCCTTCAACAAAAGTACTATTATAAACATTTTTATAGATATGGTTCCTTTCCCTTTGTACTTAATCTCTTTGGATTTTCTGCCTGGGTATATTGGGTTTAGGAGTATTGTCACTTGGCAAGATATCAAGTTATACAAAGACACTCCAGTGACATAAAAGAATCACTTCTTAACATCTTTCCTGATTTCCAACATCTGAAACTGAGGAGGTTCCTGGGAGTGGGGTATAAGTCAATATTCAGGAACTAATGTCTTTTGTCAGATCTCTGGTTCCAGTCTTGAGCTGCAAAAAGGGGAAAAGTGTTATTTTACAAATGAAACCCTGCTTTTTATAATCCCAGAACAAAACACTGACTCTGACCCACAATAATACAGACTAATGGATTTATCTCCAGTCATTGCACATCAAACCAATCACTTCATGCCCAATTGATGTGATGTATAAGAATATGTCTTCTGTTCTACACCATACATAGAAAGATATGAAGAGCAAACACTTACTATCCGTTAAATTAATCAAGTTCATCAAATTACTTGACCAGGGAACTTCCTAGTTAATACTCTATGCAATAAATGGAAAAACTTTCCCCAGGAATCAGAAACTATGTGAGAGAAGATTTTAGGTATCCACTAGCCATCACTGGATAACAGGTCATTTAGATAAAATGATAGATGAAAAGAAGAATAAAGTATTGTATCATTGTTTATACAATTAAAAGAGTTCTTAAATATTAGAAAGCCAATGCAATAGCCACAGAGAATGTTTCTCACTGTGTTTCCCCCTTTTAGTGTTCTAAGATGCTTGTTTAATATTACTAAAACACAGAAGGAAACTCTAATTGGTGACCATTTCCTTTAATTTATTATATCTCAGGCTTGGTACATTTAGTCAAGGAAGCTTTATGATAATAAGTATTAATTAATCTTTTCAAAAAGCTCTCATACAAGGGGTGGCTAGGTGGCACAGTGGATAAAGCACTGGCCCTGGAGTCAGGAGTACCTGGGTTCAAATCCAGTCTCAGACACTTGATAATTACCTAGCCACGTGGCCTTGGGCAAGCCACTTAACCCCATTTGCCTTGCAAAAAAAAGCTCTCATATTATCTAACCCAGAGCAAATTCTTATTATTGCCCTTAAGCAAATCTATTTTTGCAAGCCCTAGTAACTCTTCTCCCTCAAGTACAATTTAGATTTAAGGATTTTCCAGCTTCTTGGATATGAATATGAATGGCAAATATTCACTATACAAGAAATATAAGTAAAAAAAAAAACTATAGTATATGTCTATACATCCCAGGTACTGTGCTAAACAGTGGAGTTACAAAGAAAAGTTTCCAGACTTTTCAGCCCACAAAGCCACAGATAACTTAGAAAGGGCAGGTGAAAATGGGGCACAGTCCAGCAGAGGCCATAGAAAACTACAAGCAGACCTTAGGAACCAATGAATTAGCATTTACTGTGGTTACTTCCAGAGCTTTCAGTCTATAGACTGAGTAAGATTGAACAACTGGAGAGAAGGATATTACAGTAGACTCTTTGCCAGAACTAAATCAAGACTCTGTTGCTTTGCCCATGCTCACATCTGGGTCACTGACCTGGGTGGTGGTCTCAGGGCAAAGAGGAGAACTAACATACCAGGTCTTGCTACTTCAGGCTATGGGGAACCTTCCTCACTCTTCCAGAGCAGAAAAAGGTGCTTATGGTAACTCACAGACCAGAGTACAGGCCAAGAGAATAGTAAATGCCTCTCCTTAGATAATACCATCTTGAATGAACAGCAAACTTAAAGACTCAAATAAGTATCATTGAAGACAGCCACACAAAACTCCAGAAATTTGAGACAGTGTGCCTTCCACAGTGGAAGCACAGCACTACTTCAAGAGAGTTAAAAATCAAATAATAAACTGGGAAAATGAGCAAAGAACAGAAGAAAAAATATGACCATAGAAAAATTTTATGGTGACAAGGAACATTAAAACACACACTCAGAAGAAGATACCAAAGTCAAAGCTCCTATACCCAAAGCTTCCAAAAAATATGAATTTGTCTAGACCATGAAAGAGCTCAAAGGGGAATTTGAAAAGCAAGTAAGAGAGGTAGAAGAGAAATGAGAGTGACACAAGAAAATCATGTGAAAAGAGTCAAGGAAACACACACACACACACACACACACACACATATATATATATATATATATATATATATATATATATATATATATATATACATACACAGACAACACAACTTAAGAAACTAAGACCAGATCAGATGGTAAAAGAGTTACAAAAAACCAAAGAGGAGAAGAATACTTTAAAAATAAGATATTGGTCAAGTAGAAAAGGAGGTATAAAAGCTCACTGAAAATAAAAATTATTTCAAAAATAGAGTTGGGAAAATGGAAACTAATGACTATATGAGAGTTTAATAAAGAATAAAACAAAACCAAAAAATTGAAAAAATAGAGGACAATGTGAAATATCTCACTGGAAAAACAACTGATCTGGAAGATAGATCCAATATAAAGATAATTTAAAAATTATTCGATTACCTGAAAGTCATATTAAAAAAAAAGAATCTAGATATCATCTTCCAAGAAATTATCAAGGCAAACTGTTTTGATGTTCTAAAACCAGAAAGTAAAATAGAAATCACCTGAAAAAATCCCCAAATGAAAATTCCCAGGAATAAATAGTCAAATTCCAGAGTTCTCAGGTCAAGGAGAAAATATTGCAAGCAGCCAGAAAGGAATTATTCAAGTATTGTGGAGTCATTGTCAGAACAATACAAGATTAAGAAGTTTCTATTTTTAAAGGATCTAGTGCTTCAAAAATGATTTTCTGGAAGGCAAAAAAGCTTGGATTACAACCTAAAATCAACTCTTGAAAATTGAGCATATTTTTTCCAGGGGAAAAGATTAATATTCAATAAAATAGAGGAACTTCAAACTTTCCAGATTAAAGAAAACCAGAACTAAACAGAAAATTTGATCTTCAAATACAAGATTCAAGAGAAGCATTAAAAAGGTAAACAGGAAAAGAAATTCATAAGGGACTTAATAAGCTTAAACAGTTTATATTCCTATAAGGGAAGATGATACTGATAACTCATAAGAATTTTATATATAGACAGAGGGCACAGGTGTGAATTGAATCTGAAGGGTGATATCTAAAAAATTAAAATTAAGGGTTGAGAGAGGAAGGGACAGGGAGAAAGGCAAAGGAAGAGGGAGAATGAATTGGAGAATGAATTATCTAATAGAAAAGAGTCAAGAAAAAAGTTTTACAGTAAAGGGGAAGAGGGGAAGATAAGGAGAGTGAGTGAACTTTACTCTCATTAGAATTGGTTCAAAGAGGGAATAACACACATTCAATTAGGTATAGAAATCTACCCTACCCAACAGGAAATTAGAATGGGAAGAGAAAAGGGGCTGTGTGATAGAAGGGAGGCCAGATTGGGGGCATGGATAATCAGAAACAAATCACCTTTTGAGGAGGAATAGGTGAAATTTGGAAGCAAGTTTCTTTTATTAAGACTTAATTTCTTTTTTTTTTTAAATTATTTATTTTTCCTACTATGCTACAAAGATAGTTTTCAACAAGAGTTTTTAGTTGATTTTCTAGAATTATTTCAGTATACTATCATATAATCTGCAAAGAATGAAAGATTTGTCACTTTGCCTATTTTAATCCCTTCAATTTCTTTTTCTTTTCTTAAAGCTAAAGCAAACTCAATGTTGAATAATAGTGGTGATAATGGATATACTTGTTCATCCCTAATATTATTGGAAATGCTTCTAATTTAGTCCCATTTTATATATATAATATATATATATGTATGTATACACATATATATGTATGTAATGCTTACTGATGGTTTTAAATAGATACAGTTTATCATTTTTAAGGTAAATTTAATTGATTTATATGCTCTCTAGTGTTTTTAATAATAATGGGTGCCATATTTTGTCGTAAATTTTTCAGCATCTATAGAAATAATGATATAGTTTCTCTAAGTGTTGTTATTGATATGGTTAATTATACTGATAGTTTTTCTAATATTAAATAAATGTTGCATTTCTAGTATAAATCCTACTTGATCCTAGTTTATGATTCTAGTATTAAAATCACTTGCAAATATTTTATTTATATTTTTATATCAATATTCATTAGGGAAATTGTTCTACAATTTTCTTTCTCTATTTTGATTCTTTCTGCTTTAGGTGTCAGAAACATATTGGTGTCATAGAAGGAATTTCACAAATTTTCTTCACTGATTTTTTCCCCAAACAATTTATATAGAATTAGAATTAATTGTTCTTTAAATGTTTGACAGATTTCACTTGTAATTTCAATTGTTCTTAGAGAGTTCCATTTATTTTTCTGAAATGGGGTTATTAAACTATTTTCCTCTTCTCTTAATCTGGATATTTTTTAGTTTTGTAAATATTCATCCATTTCACTCAAATTGTCAAATTTATTGGCATAGAGTCAGACAAAAAGCTTCAAGTTATTACTTTAATTTCCTCCTCATTGGTAGTGAATTCACCCTTTTCATTTTTGATATTTGTAATATGATTTTCTTCTTTTTTGTTTTAAACAAATCAGTCAAAGATTTGTCTATTTTATTTTTTCATAAAATGCTAGTTTTATTTATTAAATCAATAATTTTATCACTTTGATTTTATAAATCTCTCTTTTGATTTTCAGAATTTCCAATTTGGCATTTAATTGGGATTTTTAATTTTTTCTTCTTTCAGTTTTCCCAATTCACTGATTCCCAATTTTAGTTTTCTCAATTCACTGATCTCTTTCTCTATTTTTATTCATATAAGCATTTAGAGATAAAAAATTTCATCTAATAGTGCTTTGACTGTGTCCCACAAGTTTTGGTATGCTTTCTCATTATTGTCATTGTTTGGAAAAAGTCTTTAATTTTTCTTTCATTTGATTTGATTTGATTTGCATGATCCATTCATTATTTAAAATTAGATTATTTAGTTGCCAATTAATTTTTCTTCTATCTTTCCATGATCCTTTATTACTTTTTATTTTTATTACATCATGATCTGCAAATGATGCATTTAATATTTCTGCCTTTCTTATTTGATTGTGAAGTTTTGATGCCCTAATACATGGTCAATTTTTGTACAGGTGCCATGTACCACAGAGAAAAAAGATATGTTTCTTTTAGTCCCCATTCAATTTTCTCCAGAGAGCTATCATATCTAAATTTTCTAAAATTCTGTTCACCTCCTTAAATTACTTCTTGTTTATTTTGTCATTAGATTTGTCTAATACTGAGTCAGGAAGATTGAGGTCCCCTATCAGTGTAGTTATGCTATTTATGTCTTCCTGTAAATCATTGAGCTTCTCTTCTAAGAATTTGGATCCTATACCACTTGGTGCTTATGTATTTAATAATGATGTAGTTTTCTTCTGTTGCTGCTAGATTTCAATTTGATTCTGCCTGTGAGGAATAGTGAATCAGACCCAGGAATTCAGGTGTGAAAAGAAAAGCAAAGATTTATTAAAAGAAGTTACAACGCAAAAGAAAGCGCTAGATAGAGACAGAGATCAAAGAACAGTCAAGCAGAGCTGACTGGGCCAGAGTCAGAGACAACTGACCCTGAGCAGGGTCCAACCCAGATTTTTATGGTCTTGCCCTTTATTCAGAGGACAAAAGGTAAATTTTCTTCCCCCTTATTGAACCTGGAATTTACGGAGAGGGCTGAAGCCTGAGGAGATCAGGATACAAATTTTATATTAAACAATGAAACAATGGCAGTCGATTTTCATCTCAAGAGTAGGAAACTTCCACCAAATTTAACAAGTGTTATCAGGTTATAAAATAGCATTTTTTATCATAAGTCCATCAGAGAAATTACTTCAATATTTTCCCTCAGTTGCTAATGCTAGCTATATTTCCCTCCATCCTATTTCTCCCCACCCCCATTTATTCTTTTCTCTGACTCCTTAGCCCTCCTCAAAAGATTTAACAGACTTTAAGATAACAAAATTTCTACTATGTTCATAATTCTCTATATCTTTTCCCTGCATTACTTCATTATCCATTTTAATGAGATATATTTTTGCTTTTGCTTTGTCTGGTATAAAGATTGCTGAGGCAGTTAGGTAGTGCAGTGGATAGAGCTTTGACTGTGGAGTTAGGATGACCTGAATTCAAGTCGATTTCAGATACTTAACAATTACCCAGCTGCGTGACTTTAGGCCAATCACTTAATCCCATTGCCTTCCAAAAAAATCAAAAGTAAATTAATTAGTTTTTTAAAAAGTTAAAAAAAAACATTGTTATGCTTGCTTTTTCACTTTAGTTGAAGCATAATATATTCTCCTCCAGCATTTTATGTTTACTCTGTGTGTATCTCTCTGCTTCAAATGTGTTTCTTGTAAACAACACATTGTAGGATTCTGATTTTTAATCCAATCTGCTTCCACTTTATGGGTCAGTTTATTGCAAAGTTATAATTATTAATTCTTTATTACTTTTAATCCTATCTTCCCTCTGTTTGTACATTTATTTCTCCTTTCATTCTGTACCTCCTCACCAGTGTTATCCTTCTCAATAATGTCTTCCTTAATCTGCCCCATTTCTATCAACTCCCCTCTTTTTTCTTTTTTCCTTTTTCCTTTTTCTTTTCCATTCCTTTCTTCCCTCCTTTCTAGCAGTTATTCCTTCCTTCCCTCCCCTCTTCCCCTACTAAGGCCTGAAGGGGAAGATAAATTTCTAAGTCCAACTGAGTGTATGTGTTATTCCTTCCCACCTTTAGCTGAATCTGATGAAAATTCTTGTTCCTTCTTTCTTTTCCTTTAATGCTCTTCGTCATGTAATTTAATATAGGCCATTCTGCCTTCCCCTTCCAATCCCATTATAATTCCTCTTTTTTTAATGTTTCAGTTTTTAATTTTTTAGTCATCCCATCAAAATCAGTTTATGTCCTTAATGTCTGTCTAAGTATATTCCCTCTAATGGAGTTTCAATTCTCAAGAGCCATTAGTATCTTTGCCTTATGTGATTATTGAATAACAGTCTTTTGCTTTTCCCTTGTTTACCTTTTTATGTATCTCTTAGGTCTCAGACTTGAACATCAAATTTTCTATTCAACTCTGCTTTTTTTAATCAGGAAAATTTGTAAACCATCTATTTCACTAAATGTCTATCTTTCCCCCTGAAAGAGTATACTCAGTTTTGCTGCATAGTTGATTCTTGCTTATAATTCTAACTCTTTTGCCCTCAAGAAAAAAAATTTCCAGGCCTTCAGTCCTTTAATGTTGATGCTGCCAAGTCATGAATAATCTTGACTGTAGCTCTTTAGCATTTGAATTACTTCTTTGTGGTGACCTGCAGATTTTTTTCCTTCCTCTGATAATTCTAGAATTTGGTTACAATATTCTTTGGCATTTTCATTTTGGCATTCCTTTCAGGAGGTGATTGGTGGATTCTTCCAATGACTACGCTACCCTCTAGTTCTAGGATATCAGGTGAGTGTTTCTTGATGATTTCTTGAAATATGTTGTCTATGCTCTTTCTTTGATCATGACTTTCAGGTATTCCAGTAATTCTTAAGTTCTCTCTCCTGGCTTTATTTTCCAGGTCAGTTGTTTTTACAATTAAGTATTTTATATTTTCTTCTAATTTTTCATTTTTTGAAATTTTGCTTGATTCTTGATGTGTCATAGAGTCATATCCTCTACTTGTCCCAATCTGATCTTCAAGAAATTATTTTCTTCAATTTGTTTTTGTATATATATTTTCGCATTTGGTCAATTCTATTTTTAAAGGAGCTTGCTGTCTCTTTCTATGTGTTTTTTCATTTGCCAATTGTATTTTTAAAGGATTTGTTTTCTTTAGTCAATTTTTGTGTTTCCTTTTGCAAGATGTTGAATTTCTTTTGCAACTCTTTCCGCACTTTTTCTCCTTGATTTTAAAAAAAATTTTTGAACTCTTCCAAGTCTTTTGTAAGCTGAACTCATATTCTCCTCTCCAGTTTCACATGTAGTACTTTTTCTGTCATGTTCTACTGAGATGGTTTGTTGCCTGATCATATCTCTAAAACAACTTACTCACTTTTCTTACTCTTTCTGATTAAACTTAGTAAAAACTGTCCCAAGCTTCTTGTGTTGGGGTAGAGGCTCACTTGCAGATCCTCCACATTGATAAAGTCAGCAATCTACTTACTGAGTTGAGGTGTTCTGGGTTGAGAATGCTAGTGGCTTGCTCTCTGGGCTTGGGTGTCTAGCCCAAGGGCTCTAGCTGAACATGTCTAGGATATCTGTATTGAAGCCCTCCTAGATATCCTGCTGTAGCAGGTATCTTGTATAACTGAGAAACTCTGCCTGATCTCTACCATGTCCTGCCACCTGTATGCTGAGTTTCAGTTCCTTGTCCTGTACATACTCCCATTCCACTTAAGACAGATCTTTCTGGAGAATACTCCACTCTGTTATTTTGTAGGTCCTATCACTCTAGAAACTATTTAGAGGCTTGATTAATGTTGTTTCTGAAATTCCTGACTTCTCTTTGCAATCTTTGCTCCATTCCCCCAACCCCACAATACTCACAATCTATCATATTTCTTTTTTAATATTACATTTATTTATTTTCATCCATATGTGCATGTATATTTTTAAGTTAAAAAATTTCTTCCACCTTCCCTTCCCACCCCCATCCCCTCAGTGGTGAACAATCAGGGTAGCATTGTACATACATAATTTGATAAATAACTGAAATTTGAAGTAAAATCTCCATTATAGGGAATAACATGTCATGCTGCTGATTTTCTTTCTTTCTTTTTTTTTTTTCAAGGCAATGGGGTTAAGTGACTTGCCCTAGGCCACACAGCTAGGCAATTATTAAGTGTCTAAAGCTGGATTTGAACTCAGGTACTACTGACTGCAGGGCTGGTGCTCTATCCACTGTGCCTCCTAGCTACCGCTTTTATTGGTCTTCTTAAGGAGGTCTGATCATCAGAGGCTTCACCCCCACAAGTCACCCCGCTGGGAATGGAATTGACAGTTAAATGGCAAACTCTCAAGATGAGAGGTTTCAACACACTCTGGTCAGATTCAAAAGCAGTGTATGTAGGCAGACTTTTTCCTGTCTGAGCTGAACAGCTAATACTTACCAGGATAAGAGGACTTCATTTAATGACATTTGAAAGTAGTCGACTCTTTTGTTTCTTTTGCATTTTCAAATGCAGTGCTTGTGCATTTGGATGTAGAGAGTGAGATAAAACTACTCCTCACATCCTTGTTGTGTTTTTAGTATTTGAATACTACTTTAAAATTTTGGTCTTTTCTCAAATGTCTAGGCAAAGCTTTTCTGATCTCTGGAATGACGACTGCCCACCAAAAAGCTTTGAATTATTCTGGGAAGTTCTGAGCAGAAACAATTAGGGTTTCAGCAAACTGGACTTTTTCTTTAAGAAACAACCATAAAGAAACTATTTTTTTTTAGATTTTGCAAGGCAATGGGGTTAAGTGGCTTGCCCAAGGCCACATGGCTAGGTAATTATTAAGTGTCTGAGGTTGGATTTGAACCCAGGTACTCCTGACTCCAAGGCCAGTGCTCTATCCACTGCTCTGCTTAGCCGCCCCTTAGAAGCTATTTTTTTAAAAAAAAAATTTCTGTTTCCTCTTGGGTGCAGCTGGTGATTTGAAGAACCATTGACCTGTAATGAGATGATGAAATGCCTCTTTGAAGCTTTGGTGGGATGGGAATGGGAATTGTTGCCATGGTTTGTCAGGACAAGATGATGAAGTTCTTTTCCAGAGCGAAATTTAGGATTTTACTGGTGGCTTGCTTTCACCTTAAAGCTGATTGTTAGGAAACCTGAAGGAGAGACTGGGAGATATAGGGATAGAGGTGGAATCAGGGAAGGGAGCATAGACCCTGACTTTCAGAGCCTAGCCAAAAAAACTAGATTTGGTTCACTCCCAGAAGGTTTTTTTATTTAACATTTTAATTACTTTCAGTTTTCCAATTTTTCCCTATCATAATTCCATCCCCCCCACCCCCCACAGAAGGCAATCTGTCAGTCTTTACATTGTTTCCATAGTATACATTGATCCAAATTAAATGTGATGTGAGGGAAATCATATCCTTAAGGAAGAAACATAAAGTATAAGAGATAGCATGATCAGACAATAAGATATCAGTTTTTTCCTTAAATTAAAAGTAATAGTCCTTGGTCTTTGTTCAAACTCCACAGTTCTTTCTCTGGATACAGATGATATTCTCCATTGCAGAGAGCCCATCAAGGCTGATCATTGCCCCCATGTTGCTGTTAGGGAGTATAGTGTTTTTCCAGTTCTGCTCATGTCACTCACATCAGTTCATGCAAATCCCTCTAGGCTTCCCTGAATTCCCATTCCTCCTGGTTTCTAATAGAACAATAGTGTTCCATGACATACATATACCACAGTTTGCTAAGCCATTCCCCCACTGAAGGACATTTACTTATTTTCAAATTCTTTGTCACTAAAAACAGGGCTGCTATGAATATTTTTGTACAAGTGATGTTTTTACCCTTTTTCATCATCTCTTCAGGTTATAGACCCAGTAGTGGTATTGCTGGGTCAAAGGGTATGCTCATTTTTGTTGCCCTTTGGACATAGTTCCAAATTTCTCTCCAGAAAGGTTGGATGAGTTTACAGCTCCACTAACAATGTAATAGTGTCTCAGATTTCCCACATCCCTTCCAACAATGATCATTATCCTTTCTGGTCATATTAGCCAGTCTGAGGGGTGTGAGGTGGTACTCAGAGAAGTCTTAATTTTCATTTCTCTAATAAATAATTATTTAGAGCAATTTTTCATATGGCTATGGATTGCTTTGATGTCCTCATTTGTAAATTGCCTTTGCATATCCTTTGACCATTTGTCAATTGGGGAAATGGCTTTTTGTTTTAAAAATATGACTCAGTTCTCTATATTTTTCTGAATACTGCCACCTTTAGTGTGTTTGCCTTCCTATATCCACCCCCTCCCCTTTCTTTTCCCTTTCCCTTTTTCCCTTTTCCCTTCCCTTCCTTCTGTTAGTTCCTCTTTTTCTTCCCCTCCCTGTCTCTGTCCTGTTGTGGCTTGCTTCCTTGGGGAAGAGGAATTTGCATGTGGGGCCCACAGCAGCAACCTCCCTCCAGGAGGGGAGCTGAGAATAAGGAGTCAAGCCACTACTGCCTTATGCCTCCAGCTCAATTTTATTATTGCTTAGCTATTACATATATACTGTTGGGTCTTCCGGGGGAGAACAAAGAATAATGAGGTAATGGGGGGGGATACAAGCGCAGTGCATGTGCAGTGTCTTGCATTACAGGATGGGGGTGTGAGGTAGGGAGGAGATGATAAGGCACAGCTGTGTCTAGTGCCCTTGGTCAGTGGGGTAGAATGTCCAGCTCCCAAGGACTCTGGGTCCCAAGGACTGCGGCTCAGCTTATCTCTCAGGGCGGCATGCCAGTTCCTGAGACTGTCCTGGTGGTGGCTTACTTGGAGATGATTTGTGTCATGGCTGTTAGAACAGCCTGTGTACCAACATATCCCCCTTGTTTTTCATTTAGGGCTGGGGGACCTGGATAGCCATAATAAACACCAAGAAATAGTAATGAACATAATAAACAACACGAAACATACAGGGGCTTTTTTACATACAGGGGATCTGTGGAGACCAGAAGTGTGTGGGGGCAGGGGAGTTTCCAGTGTCAGGGAGAAAGGGGCAGGGAGGGGTGTGGAGTTTGATCCTCATAGTAGGGGAGTCAAAGGCGAAACGGTCCACTTGGAATGAGCAGGTTAGTGGGACCCAGTACGGATATGCAAAGGACCAACAGAATTGGAAACTTTAAGAGTCCTGGGATATGGTGTGGATGCTTGTTCTTCTAGTGAGAGTGTGGGGAGACCCACAGTTCTGTTACTGGCAAATAGAGCAGGGAAAAGAGATGCATCATAAAAGAATCTGGGGAGGGGATAAGTGCACACTGAGGGGGTCACAGATGCTTTGGGGGTAACATAGGAACAAGAAGTTGGTGAAGAGACAAGTGTCCTCTAGGTTTAAAGTGCATCATTCTTTTTTGCCAAGGTGAGGAACTCATCCTGGAGTGCTGCAGGGAGGTTGCGGGGGGATCGTCTTTCCCCTCCTCAGTCCTCTGCATCTCAGGTTTCATCTACTGTTGTTTAGAGACATGCTTTGCATTCCTTTGGTCAGGGCTGCTACAGAGCTAGGTGGTCTGGGGGCTGCTGCTGGTGCTTGTCTGATCAGAGGGTCGGGAATCTACAGAGGGGAGGTGCAATCTGTGGGAAAAACACAAGCAAACCCTCTCCTTTGCGTTAGAATGGTGGAGGAAGGGAAGTGGGCAAAGACCAAGGCTAGGGCTTGCAATTCTGCCCGTTGCACAGACTGGGTGTGAGAGCTCCTGTGAGTGAATAAAACAGATCCATTACTGTAGATTACATAGCCTAGGTACTTTCTGTTTGCTTCTGTAAAGGCTACATAAACCTGTGGAATGGGTCAGGGGGAGGGAAACAAGAAGGGGAGCGTGCTGATAGGGAGTGCTAAAATCCCCTTGAGGAGAGGGGAAGACGGGTAATGATTACCAATAAACCCAGCAAAAATCTCTCATCTGACAGGCATCTGGGTAGTCGTTGGCTGCTGCTGAGGGGGCAGGGGGAGCATCTTGATGTTTCGGGGGAGGCTGGATCCAGCCGTCTTCCTGAGGCAACTCAGGGTAAAGATGAGGAGGCTTTGGGGGGGGTGGTTTGTCTGGAGGAGGATGGGGAGGGCTTAGGAGGAGGGGGGGGGCGAGTGGATTTCTCATCAGTTTGAGTGCCCTCATCACAGACCTCAGTGAGGTGGCACGAGCTCTCTGCTCTGGCCTTTTCTGCATATAAAGCTGCCTGTAAAATATCTTGAGGCTTTTCCTCTCTCCCTGAAAGGTAGGCATGTATTGCAGTGACAATAGGATAGAAGGGCAGCGGGGGAGAAAAGTCACCACGGACCTCAGCTCTGAGGGCAAGTATCAAAACATGCCCCCAAACATTAGGATCCAGGATGTGACCAACTTCAATCCAGGGGGCCAAAGCAAAAACCTCCTGGAGTGTTATCTTACATTCCTTTTCAGTGCATTTCAGGCTATGGGAACTTAGGAGTTGTTTAAGAACCCGTACTTGCATCTTGAGAAGAAGAGGGAAGATTCCCCATTAGGATAAGGGACTACAGGGGGCTCTAGAAGCTGTGGGGCTACTGGGGTGGGGGGATTGTCAAGAGACCAGGCAGAATGGGGCACTTACCTTGGCCAGCAAGGAGTGCGAGTCCTGAAGCATCCTTCAGGGGGACCCTGGGTTTTGGCATCATTTGTTTTGGCTTGCTTCCTTGGGGCCTACAGAGGCAACCTCCCTTCAGGAGGGGAGTTGAGAATAAGGAGTCAAGACACTATTGCCTTATGCTTCCCGCTCAATTTTATTATGGCTTAGCTATTACATATATACTGTTAGGTCTTCCGGGGTAGAACAAAGAATAATGAGGTAAATGGGGGGGTGCAAGAGGAGTGTATGTGCAGTGTCTTGTATTACAGAATGGGGGGGGTACATTAGGGAGGAGATGATAAGGCACAGCTGTGTCTAGTGCCCTTGGTCAGTGGGGTGGAATGTCCAGCTCCCAAGGACTCTGGCTCCCAAGGACTGCGGCTCACCTTATCTCTCAGGGTGGCATGCCAGCTCCTGAGACTGTCCGAGTGGTGGCTTACTTGGAGATGATTTGTGTCATGCCTGTTAGAATAGCCTGTGTACCCACACCATCCCCCCTCCCCCTTTCCCCCTTTTAATACTTGAAAGGTAAGATATTTTTTATGTTAATTGAGCATGTATATAAGTTAACTTTAAGCCAAGTCTGATGAGAGGAAGATTCAGGTGTTTCTCATCTCCTCCCTTCTTCCCCTCTATTATCATAGGCCTTTTGCACCTCTTAATGTAAAGAGATTTACCCCATTCAATCCCCTTCTTCCTCCCATCTCCTTCCTGTCCCCCTTTTTAAGAAGAAGGTGTTTTTTAAATCATTCTGTCTGAGTCCTAGAAAATTCTGAGTATCCATCACTTGTAGCTAAGTATATTCTATATATCAGAGTTACAGTTCTTGAGAGTTATTAGTCTTTCTCCCAAGTAGGGTTATAGCCAGTTTCAGTCCATTGGATAGCAGTTGTTTTTTTTTACCTTTTTATGTGTCTCTTGAACCTCCTGTTTGATGGCCAAACTTTCTATTTTGCTCTGGTCTTTTCATAAGGAATTTTTGGAATTCTTTCATTTTGTTAAACATCCATCTTTTCCCCTGAAAAAGAAGGCTCAGTTTTGCGGGATAGTGGATACTTGACTGCATTCCAAGCTCTCTTATTCTTCAGAATATCTCATTGCAGGCCCTTTGATCCCTTAATGTTGATGTAGCCAGGTGCTGCATAATCCTTAATGTTGTTCCTTGGTATTTAATTGTTTCTTTCTGGCTACTTGAAGAATTTTCTCTTTTATCTGATAGTTCTGGAATTTGGCCACAACATTCCTTGGTGTTTTCATTTTAGAATTCTTTCCGGAGGAGATAAATGTATTCTTTCAATAACTACTTTGCCCTCTGGTTCCATAATATCAGGTTAATTTTCTGTCACTAGATCCTGTAATATTAAGTCCAAGCTGGGGAGGCTAGTTGGCGTAGTGGATAAAGCACTGGCCCTGGAGTCAGGAGTACCTGGGTTCAAATCTGGTCTCAGGTACTTAATAATTACCTAGCTGTGTAGCCTTCAGCAAGACACTTAACCCCGTTTGCCTTGCAAAAAAACCCCTAAAAATATTAAGTCCAGGCTTTTTTTTTCTCCTCAATGTTTTCAGGAAGTCCAATAATTCTCAGGTTGCCCCTCCTCAATCTGTTCTCGAGGTCAGTAGTTTTTCTGATGAGGTATTTTATTTTCTTCTATTTTTTTTCTATTTTTTGATTTTGTTTAACAGTCATTAGTTTCCACAGACTCCATTCTTTTTTTAGAGAGGAATTTTCTTCATTTACCTTTTGCATCTCCTTTTCCAATTGGTCAGTTCTCTTTTTGAAAGAGCTTTCCATTTGACCAATTGAGGTTTTGAGAGAATTATTTTCTTTTTTGCATTTTCCTAATTTAGTATCTGAGAGAATTACTCTCATTTTTTTTGTCCAATTGTGTTTTCCCATGATTTGTTTTCTTTTTGCAAGGTGTTAATTGACTCTCCCAAATTTTCCAGTTGATTTTTAAACTCCTTCCTGATTTCTTCAAGGAAGTCTTCCTGTGCTGGAGACCAGATCATATTCTCCTCAGAGGTTCTAGGTCTTTCTGAGTTAGGGTCTTTTCCTTCCAAGAATTTTTCTATGGATCCACCTTTCCACTGACCTTTCTTCATTTTGCTAAGACCTTGAGTTGGGGAGGGGCTGTTTCACAGAGGTTTGGTGTTGGGATTCCTAGAGGCATTACTCACTGAGTGTAATTTCTCCAGCTGGCCAGTAGGGAGTGCTGGTGGATTTCTCTGGAGTGTCTGTGACCTTGATTGAGGCCTTCTCCCTTAGCCTAGAGGGAGTTATTGAAACTGTTAAATCCTTTGGGCTTCAATCAATGTTGAGCTTTACCCTGGGGTGAGGTCATCCCTCTCCCTATTGTCAGTTGAACTGGTTCTTCTGCTCACATATCTGTGCCTGGGGCAAAAGGTCTGTAATTGTGTTTGTTCTGGGAAGAGGCTTCAGAATAATGGTGGTATGGACTCAGAGTTCTGCCTAACCATAGGAATCCAGGGATGATGTCTGCAGTTCTCCTGCACAGGAACTCTCTGTCTAGCCCTGTCAGCAAGCTCCAGATGGTCAGCACCCACACCAATGCCTCTGCTCCCTAGTTGACCCAGGCCCTGAGATCTAGCCCTGCCAAAGTCTAGCCCACTGCTGATCAAGCAGGACCAGCTCTTGGGCCCTCAGGTTCCCAGGCTTCAACCCTGCTGCCACTCAGGCTGATCCATGGCCGATCCTCCCTCTATGCCTGGACTCACTCATGACTGCAGAAGACAAATTCTGAGGTAGAAGTTCTTTCTCCTGGCTTTTCTTTCTGGGTTTTGTGTATCAGATTTCTGTTAAGAGCTTTGTTTTATATCATATATGGGGAAAGATCAGGACACTTTAGAACTGTGCCTGTCTTCACCATCTTGGCCAGCTTCTTCTATCATATTTCTTAAATGTATGCAAAACTGAGTTAAGTTTTTAAAAATAAGAGTCATTCTCTAATTGAAAAATTACCAGAAGATATCAATAATTTTCTGATAAAGTAATCAAAACTATCCAGAACCATATGAAAAATGTTCTAACAATAGACTGGAGAAATGAAAATTAAAACAATTTGAAAGGGTGGCTAGGTGGAATAGTAGATAAAGCACAGGCCCTGGAGTCAGGGGTACCTGGGTTCAAATCCGGTCTCAGACACTTAATAATTACCTAGCTGTGTGGCCTTGGGCAAGCTACTAAACCCCGTTTGCCTTGCAAAAACCTAAAAAAAACAATTTGAGGTACTCAAATCAATTAGATTGTTTAACAGGAAAGAAAAAGAAAATGACAAATGTTAGAGGAGATATGGAGAAAATGAGATAGTAGTCTACTGTTGATGAAGTTGTGAACTGTTTCAACAATTCTGTAAAGCAATTATAACTATTCCCCAAAGGCTATAAAGCCATACATATCCTTTGACCCATCAATACACATGTTATGTCTATATCCCAGAAGAAGAAAAAAAGTAAAAATCCTAGATATACAAAAATATTTGTAGCAATTCTTGTCTAGGAGCAAAGAATTTAAAATGAGGAATGGTTGCACAAATTATATGATTATAATGGAATATTATCTTGTTGTGGGAAATGATGAGCAGGTTGCTCATAGGAAATATCTGGAAAGACCTACATGAGCTGATGCAAAATTAAATATATTGTGTATAGATGAACACCTGTGAATGACTTAGCTATTCTTGGCAATAAAATGATCAAAGTCAACTCTGAAGGATTTATGATGAAAAATGATATCCATCTCCAGATAAAGAACTGATAGTGTTGGAATATAAATTGAAGCATACTTTTTTTTTTACTTTTGTTTTCTTGATGGGTTTTTTGTCTATATTTTCTTTCACAACATGAAAATTATGGAAATGTTTTACATAACTATATATGTATAATTTATTATGTAATTGCTTCCCTTCTCAATAGTAATGGGAAGGGAGGAAGGGAGACACTTGAAATTAAAAATGAAAGTTGAAAATTGCTTTTACATGTAACTGAGGCAAATAGGAATACTAAATTAAAAAATTAAAGTTAGGTTACCAACAAAAAAAAGAATAAATCAAAGATAATAGAGGAAAGGCACTAGCATTAAAGGGTATTGATTTATGTAACTTTAAAAAATGCAGGGAATTCAGGAGGCAGTGACAAGGAGGGAGAGCAATTTCAGGGCTAGTAGACAGTGAAAATTCCCAGAATCAGAAGCTTCCAAAGCTTTTTCTGAAACAACTTTAAATAAACCCTCTAAACAGACCTTAAATCAACAGAACCCAACAAAAAACTCAGAGTGAAACAAGTTTTCAACTCAAGATATCATGAAGGAATTCAGTAAAGGTGTGTTGTATAGTCCAGGGTAGGCAGGAGAGCAAGAAAGCCAGTTTGAGTCTCTTAGCTACAACTCAGCTCAGGTCTGGGCTCAGCAAGCAAGTAGTGAGAAACCCAAACCCAGTTCAGAAAACAAGGAATGCTGGTGCAATAGGCAGGTCTGGATTGGACTCCCCTAAGGCAGGAAACAAACTTCTTGCACCTGAAACACCCTGGGCAATGCCATAGGTAAACAGTAAGCCAGGGACAAGTGCCCTAGGGATTATGCCACCTTTGCCCCACTTTCAAAGTGAACAGCATCAAAAAATAATTTAAAAAAACTCTATCTATGAAAGCTACTTTTGTGTTAGGAATGATAAAAACACCATCTCAGAAGAAGAAAACAGTGACATAATGCCTAGAGTTGAAGCCTCAAAGGCATCTTTGAATAGGCCTCAAATCCAAACAGCCCTCATAGAAGAACTCAAAAAAGATTTTGACTATCAAAGAAAAGAGTAAGAAGAAAATTGAAAAAAAAATTAGAGTAATGAAGAATTTTGAAAAATTGACTGAATAAAACAATAGCTTTAAAAGTAAAATCGGGGATGGCTAGGTGGAGTAGTAGATAGAGCAAAGGCCCTGGAGTCAGGAGTACCTGAGTACAAATCTGGCCTCAGATACTTAATAATTACCTAGCTGTGTGGCCTTGGGCAAACCACTTAACCCCATTTGCCTTGCAAAAAACCTAAAAAAAAGTAAAATTTGTCAAATGGAAAAAGAAATCAACTTCTCTAGGAAAGTAGTAGAAGAAAGTTACTAAAATTAACCATTTGGAAAAACAAGCACAAAAGCTAACTGAAGAAACAAAAACTCTAAAAAGTAGAAACTAATGACTCTATGAGACTTCAAGTTTCCACCAAACAAAAACCAAAAGACTGACAAAATTAGAAGAAAATGTAAAATACTACTTAGAAAAAATGACTGACTTCAAAAATAGATTCCCTCAGAGACAAGTTAGGAATTATTGATCTACCTTAAAACCACCATCAGAAAAAAGAGCCTACACCATATCCTGAAGAAAATTATCATGGAAAAACTTCCTTAATATCCTAGAACAACAACATAAAATAGTTCTTGAAAGAATCCATTGATCACCCCCAGAAAGAAATCACAAAATAAAACCTCCAAAGAATATTGTAGTAAAAGTTCAGAATTCTCAGCTAAAGGAGAAAATACTGTAAGCTTCTCAAAAAAAACAATTTAAATACCAGAGAATCACAGTCAGAATTACTCAGGACTTATCAGCTTCAACATTAAATTTTCAGACAGAGTGGAACATGATATTCTGGAGGGCAAAGGACCTTGGATTACAATCAAGAATCAATTATCCTGCAAAATTCATCATATTCTTTCAGAAGAGATGAATTTTCAGTGAAATTGAGGACTTTCAAATTTACCAGGTAAAAAAACAACAACTGAACAGAAAATTTGATCTTCAAATATGAGACTCAAGAGATGTATAAAAAGGTAAATTAATAGGGCAACTAAGTGGTATAGTGCATAAAGCACAAGTCCTAGGGTCAGGGGTCCTGAATTCAAATCTACACTCAAACACTTGATACTTACTAGCTCTGTGACCTTGGGCAAATCTTGCAACCCCTCCCTGCCAAAAAAGATAAATGGAAAGGGAAAAAAAAGTTAGCTAATAAGACTATGAAAAAAAGTTAATCAAAATCTATCAGAAAGTAATGATTTACTTTAGTTCATGAGAAATGAATGTATTTCTACTAGGTATCAAGCTGATTAGGTGGCACAGTGGATAGAACACTGGCTTTGGAGTCAAGAGGACTGAGTTTGAATCCAGTCTCAGACACTTGACTCTTACTAGCTGAGTGACCTTGGGCAAATCACTTAACCCTGATTGCCTCACATTCCTGGACATCTCCAGTCATTCTAATTTATATCTGACCACTGGACCCAGTTGACTCTGGAGGAGAAAATGAGACTGGTGACTTAGCATATAACCGCCTCAACTCAAATCCAATTCGTGTGCTTGTCATGACATCATCTCCCTGATATTGAGCTCGTCTTCAAAAATGAAGGACAGACATAATTATTTCTTTTAGGACAGTTGGGAGGAGAGTTTTCTCAGAATCTGTGGGTATAAATCAATTAAGATGTAATGATGTTTATGGCTCAAGAACTTTGATTCTATCAGGACAGTTGAAAGGAGTATACTTTGACAGATGATGTGGGTACAAGACAGGCTTAAAATAATTAAGACATGAAAGAAAGGATTATACTGGAAGAAGGCAAGGCATTAGAGGATGATTAATATCACATGAAGAGGCACAACAAACCTATTATAGTAGAGGGAAAGTAGGGAGAGTGAAAACCCTGGATAATCTTACTCTCAACAGATTTCATTCAAAGAGGGAATGTTATAAATTTCCAGTTGTATATAAAGGGTAAAAGACAGTGTGATGCAAGCTACAGTTAGAAGCAAAACATTGATGAGGAGGGATAAGTGGAAAAGATAAACAAAAGTACAAATAGGGGAAAGAAAAGTTATTGCACAAATAAAACAATTCAATCAAGATTAAAAGGAATGCAGAAAGCTGGGAAATGATTTTCACAGATAATATTTTTGATAAAAGACTCATTTCTAAAATATATAAAGAACTCAGTCAAATTTATAAGAATACAAGTTATTCTCCAATTGATAAAATTGTCAAAGGATATGAACAGGCAATTTTCAGATGAAGAAACTAAAGCTATCTATAGTCACATGAACATATCATTAGTGATTAGAGAAATATATATTAAAAATAACTCTGACTTCACATCTATCAAATTAGCTAAGATGACAAAAAAAAAGGAAAAAAAAAGATCAATATTGGAGAAGATGTGGGAAAATTGGAACTGACCCAACCATTCTAGAGACCAATTTGAAACTATGTTCAAAGGACAATAAAGTTGTGTATATCCTTTGATCCAGCATTACCACTACTAGTCTATATCCCAAGGAGATCATAAAAAGTGGGGAAAGACCCAAATGTACAAAAATATTTAAAGTAGCTCTTTTTGTTGTGGCAAAGAATTGAAAATTGAGGAATGCCCATCAATTGGTAAATGGTTGAACAAATTATGATATATGAATGCTTGGAATACTATTATTTTATAAGCAATAATGAAAGGACAGACTTTAGAAAAGCTTGGAAATATTTGCAAGAACTGATGGTGAGTAAGGTGAGTAGAATGAGGAGGACAATGTACACATTAATAGCAACATTGTGGGATGGTCAACTATGATGGATACAGCTCCTCAGTTCAGTGATCAAGGACAATCCTAAGAAACTTGTTATGGATGCTATCCACATCCAGAGGAAAAACTACAGAGCAAGGCATACTATTTCACTTTTAAAAACTTCTTTTGTATTTTTCTTTCTCTCTCATGATCTCCCCCCCATTTATAATTCATCTTTCACAACATGCCTGATATGTAAATATGTTAAACTTATACAACCTATATCAGATTTTTTGTTGCCTTGGGAGTGAGGAGGGAAAGAAAAGTAGTAGAAAAATATGAAACTCAAAAACTTGCAAAATGAATATTGAAAACTATCTTTGCAAGTAATTGTAAAAATAAAAAATAAAGAAAGGAGGAAAAGATAATACCCAGAGTCAGGAGATGGAGTGTGTAATTTGAGGAACAGAAAAGGAAGCGAGGGTCACTGGATCAAGATTACTTGAAGAAATAATGGTGTGAGAATATTTGAACTGTGGTGGGGGGCAAGTCATAAAATGTTTTGAGGTCCATACATAGTATTTTATATTTGTTCTTGGATATGATAGAGACACCTTGGATTTTATTGAGTGGATGGGGGGGCTGTTATATGATCATGATCATATTTGTGTCTCAGAAAGATCACCTAGGCAGCTGAATGGACTGCAATGAGGAGAAACTTGAGGTAGGGAGAACAACTTGGAAACTAGTAATAATTCAATAGGTTTTTATGTGTTGAAGGGCTGCATCAGGTAGCACAGTCAGTGAAGGGAAGGAGACATACATGAAAGATGTTCTGAAAGTAAAATCAACAGACCTTGGCAACAGACAATGGGGATTCAAGGTTGACTCTGAGGTTGTATACTTGGTTGTTGGTGGTGATGCCCTCAATAATATGAGGGAAAGTAAAAAGAGGGACAAAGGGGAAAATATAATGAGCTCAGTTTTGAATATGTTGAATTTCAGACATTGAGAGACATGCAATTTGAAATGTCCAATATTCAATTGGAGAAGTGAGATTAGAGGTCAGAAAAGAAATTAGAATTTGATAAGTGGATTTAAGAATCATCATTATAATTTAATCCACAGTAGTTGATGAAATAGTATAGAGGGAGATAAGAAGGCCAAGGATAGTGATTTGTGAAATACCCACAGTTAATCATAATTTATTGGATGAAGATACAGTAAAGGAGTCTGAAGAGTACTCAGAGAGAGAGGGAAAGAGAGGAGGAGGAGAACTAGGATAGAGTTTATTGTTATTCTTTTGTTTATTAGTTATATTCAGCACTTTGTGACTTCATTTTTGAGAGTTTTGTTGGTAAAGAGTGGTTGTGCCATTTCCCTTTTCATTTCATTTAACAGATGAGAAAACTGAGGCAAACAGGTTAAAACGATTTGCCCAGGGTTACACAACTAGTAAATGTCTGAATCAGGATCTGAACACTGAAAAATGAGTCTTCCTGACTCCAGGCTCAGTATTCAATCCATTGTGCTGCTTCACTGCCTTCCAGGATAGCGCTATTATGAAAACCTAGAAAGAAGAGGATAGTAATTTACAATGTCAAAGGCTACAAAGAGTTTAAGATTAAAGATTGAAAAGAAGTTATTTGAAATGGGAATTGAGAAATCATTGATAACTTTAGAGTTTCAGTTGAACAATGATGTCAGAAGTCAGACTGCAGAGTTGAAAAGAGAGTGAGAGGAAAGAATAAAAAGGATTGATTGCAGATGACCTTCTCGAGCAGTTTAGCCATAAAAGAGAAGAGAAATATGGAATGAGAGTTAATAGTAAGTTATAGAAAATTAGTATGAGTGATAGAAAGATTTTTATTATAATGTAACTCTTCTTAAGCCCAAGGAGCTATGAAAGCAAAGGTCTGACTAAGACCAAAGCCTCCCTATACTGAAAATTCACATGTCATGGTATTATAGATTTAGAGGGCTTTTAAAAAAAATCTAACCTCTTTATTTCATATATATATATATATATATATATATATATATATATATTTTATATATGAACTGAAACCTAGAAATTAAAATTGAGTTATATTGTTAAATTATTCTCATATTGCTATAGATACATATATATTTTACACACACACACACACACATATATATACATATACATATACATATACATATACATATATATATATATATGTATATAATATAGACATTGAAGTCCAGAAAGGAAAACTGAATTATATTATTTAAGTTATTTATATACATATATAATTTACATATTTATAAATTTTATATTTATTTATTTATAGGAACTGAAGCCCAGAGAGTGACTTGCCTAAAGTCATACAGATAGATACAGATAGAGAGTAATATTAAGTATTTGAACCCAAAACAATAATTCCAAATCCACTATTCCTTCTATCTAATATTTCTATATTGGCCTATAATTTTAAGGTTTCTTCTAGTTACAAAATTCTTTGTATCTTTTACCAGATGAAATGGACTTGAGAATATATAACATTTATTCAAATGCATACTGTCAGCATTTGTTGAATCATAATTTTCATGCTACGTAACTTTAATTTATGTTCATGGACTCTATCTGAAGAATTTTCAGGACAATTTTATGGTGCATTAGATATTATGACAATTGTTTGCAGAGCTGTAACTAGCACAGGGGGAATGGAGGTATGCATTAGGTGACTGCCTTGGGTTGAGAGTTGTTTGCTGTTTGTAGGATTGTATTCACATCTCCCTGTGAAATTTTCTTCTGGACCACTACTTCCTGAATCGTGTCACTATATCACAACTCTCCTAGTGGTTAATTCCCTTTCCTAAATCCCTCGGAGAATGAAGTTTGACTCTCTGGGAGGAAAGCATTCACTTTTTCATGTATTATACTCATGGGTTCAAACACTACTTGGCAGCACAATACACTCTCAATTTACACTCAAATGAAGTTGATTTCGATGAAAAATTTTTTTTATAATTTTGTTATATACCCAGTTATAGGAAGGAAACTCCTTGAAGACAGGAACTTTTCTGCTTTTATCTAATCCCAGAAGCTAACCCACTGTCTAGCTCTAGATACTTAATAAATGTTTATTGTTTGATTAATGTTACTCATTTTTTTCCTTACTAATATTTTAGTGACTGCTGAAATCAGGAACAATTATGTCCTGGCTTGTTTGATGTCTATTTAATGAACAACAGAATTGTGTCCTAAATAGTTTTTTTTTTCCTTTTTCTGAAATTCTTTGCAGTAGAGATTATTGGCCAAACTTATGTTTTGTACAAATAAGTAAAGAAATTCAGTCATTTTTGAGGCTCATTAGTTTAAAACATTAGTATTGGGTTTTTAATTTAGTTGAGCAAATTGAAAATGGACTAAATATTCTCAGTCACACAGATGCTTTTAGTCAACAGCTACTCATCTTACATAGTAAATTGTATTGATTTTCTTTAAGCATGGTTTGGTGCAGAAGTATTTTTAAAGACTTACCTAGCTTCAGGAAACATTTCACTATGGTTGACTCAAAAGGAATTATTTTAGGGCTAGGCAAGATTGGGGGGAAGACATCTGACAGGAGCAGGTCAGTTTCTGACAGGCAAAGAAGAAAATATGTGGTAAATAGCTCAGTACATATAATAGAGTGGACTTGATGGCATTTACAATAATAAGCCAACCATCTCTAAAGTGGTATACCTCCTAACCTTTTGGAAAATTGTACTGACCTGTATCTTAGTAAAGGCCATTTACACACACACACACACACACACACACATGTATAGAGGGATCAGGCAACACATGAAGATATGATGGAAGAAAACATGCCGTCATGGATAGGTTGCCTTACACAAGACTCCAGGAACCCCAAAGGTACATGATTCCTTGTCATTCCAAGGGGAGGAGTATTTTTTTCAAAACTAATCTTTTGTCAGAAAATATTTATGTCCCTTCCAGTCCTTATACTTGGTGATTCTATTTGTAAAATGATTCTTTAGCTTCATAATTTATTGATGCTAATGAGTTTCTTAGTCTTTCCACAAATAATGAATGAGTTCACTGATAGTGAAGTCAAGTGATTGGTTGAGAGAAGTGAAAAACTCATGATCCTCTGACCACAGAGTCTAGGTGTAAAAAGAAAAACATTTATTAAAAAGTTGCTGCAAACACAAAATAGAGAGCAAGACAAAGTTAAGACTTCTCTTTTTTTTGTTTGTTTTTGTAAGGCAATGGGGTTAAGTGACTTGCTCAAGGTCACAACAACAAGATAATTATTAAGTGTCTGAGGTCAAATTTGAACTCAGGTCTTCCTGATTTCAGGGCTGGTGTTCTATCCACTTCACCACCAAGCTGCCCCCAAAGTTAAAAATTCTTTAAGGTTACTTGGGGGTTGGGCAAGATAGTCTAACCCAGATAGTCCAGTTGATGATTAGATCATGTAGAAAAAAAGTAGAGTGTAAGAAGTATAAGGGATATTAAGAGATCTAAGAGATCTAGGAGATGTAAGAGGTGTAAGAGACCTAAGAGCTATAAGAGCAAGCCTTGAGTCAAACAACCCTTAAATGCCCTTCCATGGTCAGTAGGGGAGTGGTTGAAATCTGTTATTGGAGGGGTGGTTGTAGGAAGGGTTCCTACCTGGTTTATGGTTACATTTTATGCACCTGTGTAATTAAGAGTGACCCACAAATAAGCATGTAGTCAAGGTCAAAGTAAAGACCAGCAAAAAACATTATAAAAATCAGTTTCCAACATATCATAAGGTTACAAACTTTAAACACTTTAACAGTACAGAAAAGACTTCAAAAATCAGTTCTCAATATATTTAAGATTACAAGATTTAAATACTTTAATAGAACAGAAAAGATCACAGAAAGTTGTTTCATACATATATTACAATATTTCTCTATGCCCTAATTCCCCTACATCAATAGGAATATGTTAAAGTAGTGAGAAACTGAAGTAGTGACTAAACCATTTTTAGGCTAAACCTTATGGGTGCCCCACCTTGATATGGTCACAATAATCTATTTTATTAAGTGTGCAGGTCCAGACCTATGGGGCAGGGGCGGTATCAAATAAGGAGAGAATTAATATCACACTATCCAAACTAGTCCAGTTTGTAAACCAGAATGCAAATTTATTTTAAATAAGACACCCTCATTTAAAAAGGGTAGAACTCTCATATCTATGGGATGGGAGCATATCTTGTCACACTCTGAGAAGACTGCTCAGAAGACTGATTGATAAGCATAAAATTCCAGAATTGAAGAATTTTCAGAAATAACAAGGGGACCTTTGTAGATGAGTTTTTGCTTATTTCCCTAGGTGAAAAATTATCATGCGATTTGGGGACAGGATAAAACCAAAATGAGGAATATTTCCTTGCCTTGGGAAATTAGCAAAAAAATCAATATTGCAGAAATCTGTGCAGGTTCAGGTTATGAAAGATGTCTATCTGCTTTTTATTTTCTCTCTGTACCTCTGTACCTCTCTGTTTTGTCTCTGTCTGTCTGTCTGTCTCTGTCTCTCTCTGTCTCTCTGTCTCTCTCTCTCTCTTTTCTCTCTCTCTGATCCTCTTCTTTCCCTCCCTGCTTCATTTGAATAAAAACACAATTAGACAATTGATAAGAGACATCAGAAAATTAATATCCAAAAAGTTCAAGTGAATTTTTCTAAGCTTACCTAGGTTTTTAATAGGAGACCCAGGACTAAAGGCCAAGATTCCCTGATCAAAATGGAAAATTCTTTTTTAAAAATTTAATTTAATTTAATTTTATTCTCATAATAACATGAGCTAAGCATTTTGAATATTATATCCAATTAACAATTTAAGAAACTAATGATCAGAGTTGTGACATTTATTTATTTATTTAATTTTCCAACATTATGCAATGATAGTTTTCAACAATCATGTTTTTGCAAGGTTTTGAGTTTCATATTTTCTCCTTCTCACCCTTCTCTCTTTCCTCCCTCTGACAGAAAACAATCTATGTTATAATTGTATAACTATAATAAACTTAAGCCCATATTTATCATGTTATGAAACAAGAATCAATCAAAAAAGAAAAAAATTACAGTAAATAAAAACATAATACATAAGACAACTTTTAAAAATTGTTTATAGTAACTTTGGTTCACATATAAATTTCACAGTTCCTTCTCTGGGTATGGGTGGTATTTTTCATCGCAAGTAGTTGATCATCACCCCATGTTTTGTTAGTATGTATAATGTTTTTCTATTTTCCTCATTTCACTATGCATGTAAGTCTTTCTAGGCTATTCTGAAATCCCATCCCTCATGATTTCTTAATAGAACAATAATTTTTCATCACATTCTTATATCACAATTTATTTAGTCATTCTCCAATTGATGGGAATGCCTGCAGTTTCCAATTCTTTGTTATTATGAAAAGAACTGCTATAAATATTTTTGTACAGGTGGATTTTTTACCCTCTTTTGTGATTTCTTTGGGATACAGACTCAGTAGTGGTATTGCTGGATCAAAGGATTTTCAGTTTTATTGCCCTTTGGACATAATTCCAAATTACACTACAGGAGGGTTGGATTAGTTCACAATTCCTCCCACAGTGCATTAGTGTCCCAGGTTTCCCACGTTCCTTTCACTAGTTATCCTTTGCCTTTTTAGTCATATTGGCCAATCTGATATGTGTGAGGAGGTACCCAAGCTCAACTTTATCCAGATATTTCCCATTATAATGCCACTTTTTCCTCAATTCAATAGACTTTCTAGGTATTCAGGTTTATAAATTCTTTTCTACTGATTGCACTGCTTTCAGGGAATACATTAATCATGCTAATAAGCTACTTTCATATCATACTAAAAAGAAAATTACTTCTGGAAAGTAATGATGTAGACATTTCAACCCTGAGAGGCAACATGGTATAGTAAAATGTATGTACTGGTGGACTCCAACACTTCACTAACTGTTTGACACTGGAAAGTCACTAATCCTAGATAAATCTTGGTTTTCGCCATCTGTAAAATGGCAATAAGTAATAATCACATTGTCTACCTCACAGGATTTCTTGTAAGTAAAATTACTTTATAAACCTTAAAGCATTTTATGAACCTTCTAGGTGGGAAGCATTTTATTCAACTTGCTCATTTTGTAGATAAGGAAAATAATAGCAATAAAGAGGATACATGACTTTGTCAAGATGACATAGGTACTCAGTGGATATATTCCAATATACCATGATAATATCTTCTTTATCCTAGCATTGGTACTCAATTCCCTTGGAACTGCTTACAGCTGAAAACCTATAAGAAAGAGAAAGAGCTGTTCCTTTAACACAATAGCTTATAATTTATCTATCTATTCTCCAAACTCCATGATGAACTTCTATCCTCAAAGTCTCAACTTCTTTAAAATTGAGATGAGATGATATATTGTTAAAACATGATATCATTGGAAGGGATTTTAAAAAGTTTTAATTAAACAAATATTTATTTTAGAACTTTTTAGTTCATTTATAATGTATTATTTTATATTTTAACTACCTCACTTGTTTCCATTTCCTAGTAAATTTTAACCTTCATGATAACAGAATTCTCTCTGCTAAATTTTGTTTCTTAGTGCCTAACACGTGGCTCTTAATACATATTTATTGGCACTAAATTTAATGAAGTACTTATCGACCCCATGGAATTCTTATTCAAGTCTCAATAGAAGTTTGGAGTTTCTAGAATATGACAAATACTTCTTTCTCTCAGATTTTCAAGGGTACTCTGGAGATTGGGGTTGTTTTTCTATGGTTATAGGCTGACTCCAGGATAATAAAAAATGTATTGAGTAACACATACCCATTGACTCAACTATTTCACTGGTAGATCTATACCTAAAGATATCAAAAGAAAAGGAAAAAGTCCTATTTGTGCAAAAATATTCATAGCAACTCGTTTTGAGGAGACAAAAAACTGAAAACAGGATGCCCAACAATTGAGGGGCAGAAAGATAAAGTCTATTTTCCCCACCAAATTAGATTGGAGTTTTTAAATTCCTTCAAGTCACAAAATCCTCTGAATCTACAGTATTCCTGGATGAAAAAAGATTCTGACATCAAGGGGTTAGTGAAGACCAGAATATCTCCAATTTAGGTTCAGGAAGATAGCAATATAAGAAGCCTCCAGGACCCTCAAATAGAGCTACATCATCTGGAATATATTTTTTCTTGGCTGCCACTTGATCTGAAGGGTGAGGTACTATGAAGGAGTTAGTTAAATTTCTAAATCAAAGTTGTAGCAGAATTTTCTTAACCATTCAAGGGTTTTTTCAGTTGTGGCATTTTATAGGTTTCAGGGCAGCAATTATTGATGATGTGCCATTTTCTATTACAATCAGTGATCTCATTTGCAAATAGAGAAATGTGAAATACTATTGCCACATGAAGATGTGTTCATTGCTCAATCAAAAGAGAGTATCTAGGCACTGCAAACCCATTCCAACTATCAACTCTGCTTTTATAGAGGTCTTCCTCAAATCTCTCTAGATTTTTCTAGTAATCCTTTGAGCTCCATAAGTCGAAGATTTAATGTTCACAAAAGTAAAGGAAAACTTTGATCATATCATCAAATTAAGAATAAAGATTGCAAATTGCCCTGATATTTGAGGCTTATGATAAAGGGACAGTACAAGCTCATACAAGTATATCATGAAGTCTAATACCTTCATTTCATAAGAGAGAGGAAGTTGCATACATAACTTAAAGGGTAAAAATAATGGAGAGAATTCCTCCTTAGGTATCCCTACATCAGTAGAATCACAAGTGGAGTTCCAAAATAAAATATGCAAATGAGACTTTCCCCCCATATTTCCATTTTCTTGTTGAGGAAAAAGCAAGACTCAAAAACAAGGAACACACAAAAAACTAATAAAGTGAAAATAATAAAACTCCATCATTTCTTTCTCTGGAGATAAATAGCACTTTCATTATGAGTCCTTTGCAACAGTCTTGGATTATTTTAATTCTGAAAATATTCCTTTGATTCATAGTTGTTTCTTTTACAATATTGTTGTTACAATGTACAATGTTCTCCTGGTTTTGCTTACTTCAATTTGTATCAGTTAATGTGTTTCAGCATTGTTGTTTTTCTGAAATCATCCTTCTTATTATTCCTTATACACAATAGTATTCCATTACAATCACTTACCACAACTTGTTCAACTGTGCCCAACTTGATGGGCATTCCGCAAATTTATGATTCTTTGCCACAATAAAAAAAGAGCTACTATAAATATTTTTGCAAAATAAGTTCTTCCTATCTTCTTTGATCTCTTTGGGATATAGATATAGCAATGATATTACTGGATAAAAGATATGCACAATTTGAGTACCCTTTGGGCATCTCAAAGAACTGAGATTTTATGCAAAATGTGATTATCTTCCTACTACAAGCTTTTTAAGATCTTTCCATTTTATCATATTCCTCAGGTAGATTGATTTGTTTTTCTCCTTTGAATTTTCCTCAAACTAACTTTTGAGTTTGTTTGGGGGATAATATTATACAAGAAGAAAGAGTATTAAATGAGATGTGGATCAGACATTTCTGCAACATGTGACCACAGATAACTTACTGAAACTCATCAAACATCAAGTTTCTTATCTGTGAAAGGTCTAATAACATTTGTGTTTCCTTATTTTACAAGAAGACTGTGTGGAAAATACTTCCTAAGTTTAAAATTGTTATATGAATGAGAGATTATTACTTATGCCCTTCACACAGTAGGGCAAGAATGCAAATTGTTTTTTGTTATATAGTATTGATGTTTTCCTTGACAAAAATCCCTCCTCCTATTTCTCATCAAGGTTTGCAGACTGAGCAGAGTTGTCAAAGGGTATTCCAGTGATGTAAAGCTATTGATAGATTCTACAAATTTGGAAAACCTTTGAATATAGTGCTTATCATGGACTGCATCTATTGTCCAAGGAGTAGGTCAGTGATATAAGAACATGCTCATCACCAGTAGGTAGCCCACAAGGCAAAAAATTCTTTGACTATGGTAATTCATGAAACAAAAAATACATAATTCCCCTGTTCCCTCTGTGTCCCTCTGTTTTCAAAGTGATGAGAGCAGCATCACAGCAAATGTTTGAGACTGCTAAAAAGCATCAATTTAACTGTTGATACTCTAAATGTGAAATCTTTGTTCAATCATTAATGTGTGATTATGGTTATATTGCCATAAGAACTGAACCAAAATGATATTGACATTCTCACTATAAATTAAATATAAGACAAAGGGAGTTAAATTAAAGAGTAGGTTGGAGATTTTCTTTGTAGAGGCAAAAGGAGAGTTGACTTCATAATATATCCAGAGGCAACTAGGAACATATTTTTGTGGGACATTTGATTGTATTACCTAAGGAGCATAAGAAAAAAGACCACCATAATGATTTTTTTATATTTTTAATATCTGTTGCAGAGAATAAAGCAGTATAGAAATTCAACAAAGCATTTGATAGAATCCACTAACAAAGGATCTTTATGTTGTGTGTGTGTGTGTCCTTGACCCTTTGGCATTCTGGTGAAGTCTAAGGATCTTTTTTCAGAAGAATGCTTTAAATTCATAAAATAAAATAAATGGAATTACAAAGAAATAAATTATATTGAAATGTAGCTATGAATTTTTTTAAGTTCATTGACAACGTGTTAAGGATTCTGGCTTTAAACCAATGTATATGTTGATATTCACTGACTTCAGTAGAACATCGATCATAAGAGAAAATGGAGAAAAAGGTAAGGCCTCCTAAAAGTCTCAGTATAATTGTTCATCTTCCATTTTCAAAGAGGTCCACAGGGTGATATCTTGACATGTGTAGGAACTGAATTTAAGGGAGTTTCATAGATTTCTGGCCTCACTCTCTCTTCCAGAGACATTGAATTCCACATTTTCTAAATTAATAGAATCTATCTATGGCTTTACTTCACTGGAATTCCCTTTGACAACTCTGCTTAGTCTGCAAACCTTGAGAAATAGGAGGAGGAATTTTGTCAAGGATAACACCAATACTATATAATGATGGAACAATTTGCATCATTCTTGCCCTACTGTGTGAAGGGCTTAAGTCATCTGGTATATTGAAAATTAAGTTTTAGGATAAAGAAAGTAAAAGAGGTCAAAGGTTAGTATGCAAACCAGAAGTATCCCATATATATATATATATATGTATTATATACTGTTAACTTTTTTAAAAAAACTATTTCATTTCTGATTACATCTTAAACCAATTTTTAACATTCATTTTTTTTAAAATTGAGATTCTTTCCTTCTGTGTCCCTCCTCTCCATTAAGAAGGCAAGCAATTTGCTATAGGTAATACATGTGCAGTCATGCAAAACATATTAGTCAAGTTCTGAAAGAAACACAGATCCCCTAAATGCCTAAGAAAAATAAAATTTAAAAAGTATACTTCAATCTGCATGCACATTCCAATAATTCTTGCTCTGGAAATAGACAGGAATTATCTTTATAAGTCCTTTGAAACTGTCTTGGACAATAGTAATTTTGAGAATAACTCAGTCATTCATAGCTGATCATCAAACAATATTACTGTGTATATTGCTCTGTTTCTACTCACTTTACTTTCATATAAATCTTTCTAGATCTTTCTGAAAGAATTCTTTTCATAATTTCTTAGAACACAATAGTATTCCATCACAATCATCTACTATAGTATATTCAGTCATTCCTCAATTGATGAACAGTTCCTCAATTTACAATTCTTTGTCTTCTTTTGACCTTTTAAAAATTCTCTTTGGGGGGACAGCTAGATGGCTCAGCAGTTAAAGCACTGGCCATAGAGTCAGGAGGACTTGAGTTCAAATTTGTCTTCAGACACTTAATAATTGCCTAGCTATGTGATCTTGAGCAAGTCACTTAACCCTATTGCCATAAATAAATAAATAATTTTTAAAAAATTATATTTGGACTAGATACCTAGCAGTGATTTATTGATGTGTCAAAGAATGTAAGAAGTTTTTATAGCCATAATTCCAAATTGGACTCTAAAATGGTTATATCAGTTCACAACTTAACCAATAGTGCTTTAGAGTCCCTGTTTTGCCACATTCCTTCCAATATTTGTCATTTTCCTTTTTTTTGTCATATTAGTCAATCTAATAGATGTGGGCTAGTTCCTCAGGGTCATTTTAATTCACCTTTCTCTAATCAATACAAATTTTGTTATTTCTTTCCCATGATTATAGATAACTTTGATATATTTATTTTAAAATTATCTGTTTATATCTTTTCACCACTTATCATTTAGGTAATGACTTATATTCTTATAAATTTTGTCCAGTTGTATATGTATTTGAGAAATGAGACTTTTATCAAAGATCTATATAAAGATTCTATAAATTTTTTCTCACAGTTATGATTACAGTGTATCCCTCTATATTATCTCCCTATTTATCCTTGTCTCTCTTTTTACTGACTCTTCTCAAAATCTGTTTCGCTTCCTAACAGTACTTTTTGCAATTTTATCTCTTATTCTTCCCCTCTCTTATTTCCCTGTAAACTAAGATAGTTTTCTATACCCAAATGAATACGTATATCATTCCCTCTTTGAGCCAGTTTTGATGAGAGGGAAATTGAAGCATTGCCCTGCCACACACTACCATTCTTTGCTCCACAATAAAAGCTAATTTGTGCCTCTTTTATAAGAGATAATTTACCCCATTCTACCTCTTCTTCGCCCCCTTTTTCTTAATATATCCTTCTTTCTTCTTTTGATTTTGATTTTTTAGATAACAGTCCATCATAATCATTCATCTTTCTCATCCCTTGATTTTATATTTTTAGTTATCATCTCATTTCATATCATCAAGTCAATTCCCACTCATGCTCTCTGTCATCCTTCTAACTGATCTATCAATAAAAAAGTTCTTGGTGATGATGTTTTTCCTTCGTACTCAAAGAAGACCATGGCCTCAAGCTGGTGATACCATGACAAGCATGTGAATTGGATTTAAGTGAAGTGGTTGCTGTGCTAAAGTCACCAGCCTCACTTTCTCCACCAGAGTTATCCAGGTTCAGTAGCTAGATATGAATTAGAACAAGCGGCAATAGTTGAGGCAATCCAGTTTACTTGCCCATGGTCACACAGTTAGTTTATGTCTGAGGTTAGATTTGAACTTAGTTCCTCTAGTCTTCAGGGTTGGCACTTTACCAACTGCGCCATCTAGATTTGTACTCAGAGTACTGACTAGCTAGAAAAAATTAAAAAATCAATACCAAACTAGAATAGAAATGAGAAAAAATATATTAAGAATAATTAAAATGGTTCCAAACTGACCAAAAATAAAACCATTCAAGGTAATTTAAAAATATTATTTAAAAAATTGAGCATTCAAATTTTCTTTTTTCATCCCCCCCCCCTAAAAAAGCCTGTGATACTTAGATGATCTCTTTGTAGCCTTACTTTTAGGAGATTTAATTGTGTTTTTTCTAATCCTGTTTTTTTTGTTTACTTATTCTTAATAAAATATTGTTTCTTCATCTTTCTTTTTTGCCCTGGCATTTTTGTATTCCAGTTTTATCTTAATCTTTGTCATGTAATCTACTTTTATAAAAATGTTCTTTTGTTTCAATTTCTCTAGTGTCCCATAACTTTTATAAGTCCTTCTAGAAGAATGCTAATTGAGATGTTCATTTAATTCTTTGATTTCTCTTCTGAGCCATTCTGAAAGGTTTACTTTTAATTTCTTTTCTTCAGTGAATATAACTAATTGGACTAATAAGACTAATCTTCAGGTAACTGCTAAGAAGTTACTACTTGAATCTTTTACATTTACTAGCTCCAACCTTTTTTAATATATTTCTTATTTAAGACTGATTCTGTAGTTCCTCACCTGATTACTGTGGATCTGGTCAGAAAGAGGTTTGGGGAGAGTCACCTAGAAAACTGTCTGCTTGGGAATATCCAAGAAGCCTTGGAATTTGGTCACTTCTCTATCTTTGTCTCATTTCTTCAGTTGATTGCCTATTTATCCTTCTCTTGTATTTTTTAGGGTGTTTTTTCAAGGCAATGGGGTTAAGTGGCTTGCCCAAGGCCACACAGCTAGGTAATTATTAATTGTCTGAGATTGGATTTGACCCCAGGTACTCCTGACTCCAAGGCTGATGCTGTATTCACTGCACCACCTAGCCACCCTGCTTCTCTTGTATTTTTAATAGTTAAAACTAGTAATTGCATCAATGAACTTCTGTCTCCTTTTCAATATATTCCCCCAAGGCTATGCACTCTCCCATATTTGTTTTTCTTCTCTTACCTCAAACCCAACTTCATTCTAGGGCCTTAAGCTCAATCTCCTTATGTATAATGTTTCCCTAACCACATCTAGGACCATGGCAAAGAGTTAATTTTGAAAGATGTGCTTAACCTGCAACTCCTGAAGTGTTTGCAAAATAGATAGGGTTGGCACAGGTCATAGTACCATGGCTGTGGGCTGTGGACAAAAGGGGAGAGCAGGCATCAGAGTATAAGGAGAGTTGTGTCTACAAGTCATCCTGTGATCTTGGTCTCTCCAAAAACCTATGCTTAAAATTATAACAGAAATTAAAAATATCAGGACCACCCCTATCTTTGTCTTTGTAAGGCCAAGAAAATAGAGGTGTTGGGACACCAAAAGAAATTACCTTGTGAACTGGTTTTTATTTTTTTTCTCTAAAGATGACTTGGTGACAGCATTCATTCAGTAATACCCTCCCTATCATTGTGTAATTGGAGATTTTATAACATGACATGACAGCAGTGGAGAAATGCTGGCCTTTACTCTGCCATTTTCATAGTCTACTTTCCTATATACTACTTTCCATCCCAAAGATGCTAACATTCTGTTGGTCATACTAAATATACATAGAGCACTGTTTATTGTCTGAGTTCAGCTCTCTATACCCCCTCTGAATTTAAAAGTGGGTAACAGAAACCACTTTAGTTATTGATTCATAAACCTATAGCTGGAAGGAAATTCAGACTTTAGTCTGTCTCATTTTGCAGATGAGGCTCAAACAGGTCAAAAGACTTATTTGAGTCATACAGTTAGTACATATTAGAGGTTGAATTTGAACCTATGTTTTCCTGGTGCCATATATAACACTATGTCCACCAAGCCAAGGGAAGATCAAATTAACGTGACAAAACACCAAGGATAGATGAATGCCAAGACCTAATGTGCATGTTTATTAACTTTTCACTCTACATCTTTCCCTTTAGAGAGATGAACTATTTTCCCCATTTATCTAAATCTATTCAGATCTATTTGGTTTCTTATTAATATTTACCCAATATTAATCAATATTCACTCAAAATCCCTTTCAGCAATCACACAATTGGTTGGTGGGATTGCAATTTTAGGTATTCCTTGATTTTTTTTCCGTTTTTCTCTACTATTCTTTTTTCTTCTTCCACTCTAATCAATGCTATATTCCAGGAGGTAAAATGGGACGTGTGATGTTATCTGAAATCTGAAATAGCTATTCTCTCTCTCTCTCTCTCTCTCTCTCTCTCTCTCTCTCTCTCTCTCTCACACACACACACACACACACACACACACACACACACAGACATTAATTTCCATCCCAAACATATTAACAACAACAAAAAAGCTCAAACCTTGGAGATCAAATGTATAGGTGTCAAATATCCAAGAGGAAAGTACAAATGACCCAGATAGAAACCATCCCCATCTGGGGATTTTCTTACAGAAAACAAAGGATGATTCCAGTATATTCATAGTGCAGATAAAGTGAGATGAAACTGAATTCTTGACAATCTACTAGTTAACATTCATCAAATTAATGAGAACTTAATAGATCTAAACAGAAAATTTAATTGTGGTATCATTCAAATGGTAAGAAGAAAATTTAATGAGTATCATTCAAATGAGGAATTATTCAAATTTTCTGAACATTTTAGATATGGAAAAGGAACCAAGATTGCAGAGTAAAAGGACTTCTTTCAGTGCTTCCAAATTTCCCTCTAAAAAATTTAAAATAATGGCTCAAACTGAACCTTGGAGTGGCAGAACCAACAAAAGGTGTAGGTAAAACAATTTGCTAAGCCAAAACCTCTCAGGAGGTTGACAGGAAAGTTTAATCTTAGGGAGTGGTGTTGGTCTTAGAGTGAATGCTTCAATTGGGTATCAGCTTTGTAAAATCACAGTATGCTGATGGTGGGGGTCAGACAAGAGATTAGAAAGATATTTTAGGGAACTCTTTGTTGGCATTAGGTGAAAGATTCCATTGCATCACTCATTCATGATTCTAGTCCTGTTTTCAGGATGAAAATAAATATTGGTACATGCACTCCAAGGGAACAGAAGATCTAATCACAGTTCCAGGGCAGAGAGGAGTGCTCATGGAAGATCTGAGGCCTTTATCTCAGATGCAGGGTGAAGAGAAGCACTGTGGCCTGTCTTATTTGTATTTCTAGGACTAGAAGGAGTGAGAGTGGTGGTGACAAGGGAGTAGGTGCCTTGGGTTTAGAGGAGAGCTTCTGAAGAGCCAGAGCAAAGACCAGGAAAACAATGATTACACCTCTTTTTAGCTCATACCATTTTTGGGAGAACTGAAAACTTTCAGATCCCCAGAAGTAACTCTAAAAATAGCAGCAAAAATTACTTGAAGTTTGGAACAATGCCACTGTGACCCAAAGACAGAGTGCAACTTTAAAAAAAATGATACTCAAGAAATAAAGACAAAGTTCAAAGTCAAGAATTAGACTGGAAAAATCACAAAAGAAAACAAAACAAACTACTGCCAATAGAAAATTATAACAAAAGGGAAAATCAAGAAAAGACCTAGAAGAAGAAAAAAGAAAATGAAAGCAACTAAATTCAGAGCATGAAACCACAAACAACAAAAGAAATAACACCTTAAAAATTAAATCAGGCAAGTAGAAACTAGTGACTTGATGAGACAGTAAGAAACAGCAAAACAAATTTTAAAAATGAAAAATAGAATAAAAGGCAAAATATCAAATTGAGAAAACAATTGATCTATAAGACAATTTGAAGAGAGATCATTTAAGAATTATTATCCAACCTAAAATCAATTTTTTAATAAATATTTCATTTGTTTTTCCAGCATGCATTGATTTTATCAATCACTTTTTACAAGTTTTTGAGTTACTATTTTTCTCCCTCCCTCCCTTCCCTCCACCCTCCCTTAGTCAAAAAAATATAATATAAGCTCTTCATTTGTAACCTTGCTAAACATAGATCAAAACTGAGCATGTTATGAGAGAAGAATCATATCCAAAAGGAAGACAGAAAACATTAGCAATAACAAAATTACATAAGACATAAGACAACTTTTTAAAAAATTGAAGATAATAAACTTTAGTCTTCATTTAAGCTCCACAGTTCCTTCTCTGGATATGCATGGCATTTTCCATCACAAGGACCTTAAAATTACCTTATTGTACTAATTAAATGAACAAATTCATCATGGTTGCTCATCACTCCATGTTGTTGTTAGTGTATATAATCTTCTGGTTCTGCTCATTTCATTCTGCATCACTTCATGCAAGTCCTTCCAGGTTTTTCTGAAATAATATCCCTCATGATTTCTTATAGAACAATAGTGTTCCTTCACATACATACACCACAATTTCTTTAATCGTTCCATAATTGATGAACATCCCCCTAAATTTCTAATTCTTTGCTATTACAAAAAAAAACTTCTATGAATATTTTTGAATATGTGGAATTTTACCCCCTTTCTTGACCACTTCAGGATACAGACACAATAATGGTATTGCTGGATTAAAGAGTATGCACATTTTTATTGCCCCTTGGGCATAATTCCAAATTGCTCTCCAGAAAGATTATATCAGTTCACAATTCCACCAACAATGCATTAGTGTTCCAGATTTTCCACATCCTTTCCAACATTGACCACTATCCTTTCTGGTCATATTCATATTGGACTATCTGAGAGCTTTGTGATGTGGTATGTCAGAGATTCTTTAATTTGCATTTCTCTAATCAGTGGTATTTTAGAGAAATATTTCATATGATTATAGATATCTTTGATTTCCTTGTCTGAATGTTTGCATATCCTTTGACCATTTGTCAATTGGGGAATGGCTTTTTTTTTTTATAAATTTGACTTAATTCTCTCTATATTTTAGAAATGAACCCACTATCAGAAACACAAGTTGTAAAAATTATTTCCCGGGGAGGCTAGGTGACATAGTAGATAAAGCACCAGCCTTGCAGTCAGGAGTACCTGGGTTCAAATCCGGTCTCAGACACTTAATAATTACCTAGCTGTGTGGCCTTGGGCAAGCCATTTAACCTCATTTGCCTTGCAAAAAAAACGGTTTCCCAATTTACTATATTTCTTTTGATCTTGGTTAGAGTTGTTTTGTTTATGCGAAATCTTTTTCATTTGATGTAATCAAAGTCATCCAGTTTATTTTTTATAATGGTTTCTATCTTTTCCTTGGTCATAAACTGCTCCCCTTTCCATATATCTAACAGATAAACTATTCCTTGTTCTTCTAGTTTGCTTATAATATTGTCTTTCAGATCTAAATCCTGCACCCATTTTGATCTTATCTTGGTGTAGGCTGTGAAATGTTGGTCTAATCCTAGTTTCTGCTATATTATCTTCCAGCTTTCTGTGCAGTTTTTATTGAAGAGTGAGTTCTTACCCCAGAAGTTGGACTCCTTGAGTTTATCCAACAGCTGAAAAAAACTTTGACAATATACAGCACCCATTCCTACTAAAAACACTGGAGAGTGTAGGTATAAATGGATTGTTTCTTAGAACGATTAGCAGTATCTAGCTTAAACCATCAACAAGCATTATATGCATGGGGTTAAGCTAGAGGCATTCCCAATGAGATTTGGGTGAAATGCATGCCTGATATCACCACTACTATTCAATAACATTTTAGAAATGTTAGCTTCTGCAATAAAAGAAGAAAAAGAAATTGAAGGAATTTGAATTGGGAAGGAAGAAACAAAACTCTCACTCTTTGCAGATGCCACAATGGTATATCTAGAGAATCCTAAAAAAAAATCATTTAAAAAGCTACTAGAAACAATTAGCAACCTTAGCAAAGTCTCAGGATATAAAAATAAACTCTCATACATCCTCAGTATTTCTATAAATTACTAGCAAGATACAGCAGTAAGAGCTAGAAAGAGAAATACATTTAAAGCAACTTCAGACAATATAAAATACTTGGGAGTTTACCTGCCAAGGCAGTCTCAGAAACTCTATGAAACCAACCATAAAGCACTTATTCAACAAATAAAATCAGATTTAAATAACTGGGAAAATATCAACTGCTCATGTATCAGCCAAGCTAATATAATAAAAATGACAATCCTACCTAAATTAAACTACTTATTTAATGCCTTAACAATCAAGCTTACAAAAAATTACTTAAATGAGCTAGAAAAAAATTGTAAGTAAATTCATATGGAGAAACAAAAATTCAGGAATATCCAGGGATTCAATAAAAAAAGTGCAAAAGAAGGCGGCTTAGCCTTACCAGATCTTAAATTACATTATAAAGCATCAGTTATCAAAACTGTCTGGCATTGGCTAAGAAATAGAGTGGTGGATCTGTGGAGTAGACTAGGTGCAAAAGAAATAGCAAGAAATGAGTATAGTAATGTGCTGTTTGATAAACCCAAAGAATCCAGTTTCTGGGATAAAAACTCTCTTTTCCATAAAAACTGTTGGGAAAGTTGGAAGTTAATAATAGCAGAAACTTGGATTAGACCAACACCTCACACCAAAATAAGATCAAAATGGGTACAGGATTTGGACATAAAAGACACTATTATAAGCAAATTAGGAGTCCTTTCTGACAAAAGACTCATTTCTAAAATGTACAGAGAATTGAATCAAATTTTTTTAAAAACGAAAAGCTCTTCCCCAATTGACAAATTGTCAAAGGACATACAAAGGCAATTTACAGATGAGGAAATCAAAACAATCCATAGTCATATGAAAAACTGCTCTAAAGCACTAATTATTAGAGAAATGCAAATTAAAACATCTCTGAGGTACCACCTCACAACTCTCAGACTAGCCAATATGACCAGAAAGGATAATGATCATTGTTGAAAAGGTTGTGGGAAATATGGGACACGATTACATTGTTGGTAGAGCTGTGAATTCATCCAACCTTTCTGGAGAGAAATTAGGAACTTCGCCCAAAGGGCAACAAAAATGTGCATATCCTTTGATCCAGCAATACCACTACTAGGTCTATACCCAGATGATGAAAAAGGGTAAAAACATCACTTGTACAATAATATTCATAGCAGCCCTGTTAGTGGTGGCAAAGAATTGGAAATCAAGTAAATGTCCTTCAGTGGGGGAATGGCTTAGCCAACTGTGGTATATGTATATCATGGAACACTATTGTTCTATTAGAAACCAGGAGGGATGGGAATTCAGGGGAGCCTGGAGGGATTTGCATGAACTCTGCAGAAAAGAGGTATATTCCTATCCCCATTCAAATTTTCTCCAAAGTCTAAGTTTCTTAGCATTCTATTCCATTACTTAACTTTCTTCTTGTTTATTTTATGATTAGATTTAGAGAGGGAGGCTTAGGTCTTGCACCAGTAGAATTTTGCTCTCCATATCTTCCTGTAACTCATTCAGCTTCTCCTTTAAGAATCTGGATGCCATACTGCTTGGTGCATACATATTTAGTATTGAAACTTCATTGTCTATGGTACCTTCTAGGAGGATATTGTTTCCTTCTTTATCTCTTTTAATGAGATCTATTTTTACAACTGCTTTGTCTGAGGTAAGAATTGCTGCCCCTGCCTTTTTCACTTAAGTTGAAGCATAATATATTCTGCTCCAGTCTTTTACCTTTACTCTGTATGTATCTCTCTGTTTCAAATGAATTTCTTGTAAATAGCACATTGTAGGATTCTGGTTTTTCATCTTTTTTATTTGCTTATTTTTCATGGGAGAGTTCATCCCATTAATAATCAGATTTATAATTGCTAACTCTTTATTGCTCTCCATGTTATCTTCCCTCCATTTGTATTTTCCCCCTTTTTTCACCTTATCCCTATTCCCCAGTATTTTGTTTCTGAATACCACCTCCTTCAGTGTGTTTACCTCATTAAATACAACCCCCTCTCCTCTTTTCCCCTCTTTGCCCCATCTTCCTTCCCTACCTTCAGTCAGTTCTTTTTCTCTCCACCCCCATTTCCCCTTTTAACACTTGATAGGTAAGATAATTGTCTAAACTCAAATGTGTGTGTTGTGTGTGGGTTAATCCCTCTTTGAGCCAAATGTGATGAGAGTAAGATGCTCACCTCCTCCCTTCTTCTCTATTTCAATAGGTCCTTTATATCTCATCATGTGATATAATTTATCCTATTCAGTCTCCTCCTTCTACCCATCTTTCCCCCCCCTTTATAAGGAGACGTTATTTTTAAATCATTCCATCAAAGTCATGGACAAGTCATGAATGTCCATTACTTCTGGCTAAGTATATTCCCTTTTATAGAGCTACTTCTCTCACAAGTTATGAGAATCTGTCTCCCAGTTGGTTATATAGCTAGTTTCATCTTTTTGGATATTAGTTTTTTCTTCTTTTCCCCCTTTCTTTTTCCATATATTTCTTGAGTCTCCTGTTTGAAGATCAAATTTCTGTTTAGCTATGGTCTTTTTGTCAGGAAAATGTGAAAGTCTCCTATTTTTTTAAATGTCTATCTTTTTCCCATGAGGAAAAAGCTCACTTTTTCTGGATAGTGAATTCGTGGCTGCATTACAAGCTCCCTTGCTTTCTGGAATATCATATTCCAGGCCCTTCAACCCCAGCCAGGTCTATGGTTCCTTGGTATTTGAATTTTTTTTCTGGCCACTTGCAGGATTTTCTCCTTGATTTGATAATTCTGGAGTTTAGCCAGAATATTCCTTGGTGTTTTCATTTTGGGATCCCTTTCATATTCTTTCAATGACTATTTTGCCCTCTAATTCCAATATATCAGAGCAATTCTTCTATACTATGTCTTGAAGTATGGAGCCTAGAATTTTTTCTCTTCCAGGTATTTTAGGAAGTCCTATGATTCTTAAATTGTCTCCTGGATCTATTTTCCATGTCTATTGTTTTGCTGATGAGGTATTTTGCATTTCTTTTATTTCATTTTTTTTTTTTTTGGTTTTGGTTAACAGATTCTTATTGTCTCATGAAGTCATTAGTTTCCAGATTCCAATCTCTTATTTTTAGAGAAGAGTTTTCTTCATTCACCTTTTGCATCTCCTTTTCCGATTGGTCAAATCTATTTTTGAAGGAGTTATTGTCTTTTTCTATTTACTCAATTGTGTTTTTGAGAGAATTATTTTCTTTTTTGCATGTGTACAATTGTATTTTCAAAAGATTTCTATTCCTTCTTGCAAGATGTTAATTTTCTCTTGTATAGTGTTAATTTCACTTGTGTTTCTTTTCTCAATTTTTCCATTTGATTTTTAAAATTAATCATTTTTAGCTATATGCACTTGTATATTTTTAAGTTACAAACCTCCCTTCCCATCTCCCTCCCCTCAGAGGTAGACAGTCAGGTTTCCATTGTACATACATATTTTTGATAAACATGTTTACAGATTATTCATTTTTGGTATGAGGAAAGAGATACATAAGAGATAATTTTAGAGTAAAGAGATATATAAGAGATCATTTTTATAAAATATTATCAGATCCTGTAGGGTTGTTTTTATTTTTGTTTTTTGTTTTCTTTCGTTTTTCTTCCTCTGGATAGGGATAACATTGTCTATAGTTGATCTAATACTGTTGTCCTAGCTCTGTAAACTGCTGATGGGGGCTACATCAATCAAAGTTGATCATCTCACAATGTTGTTGTTAATGTGTACATTGTTCTCCTGATTCTTCTCCCTTCACTTAGTCTCAGAGCCTGTATCTCATTCCATTCTTCTCTAGAGTCCAGCCATTTATGGTTTCTTGTAGAATATTCCATAGTATTCATTTACCATAACTTCTTTAGCCATTTCTCAATCGATGGGCATACCCTCAATTTCTAACTCTTTGCCAATACAAAAAAAAAAGCTCCTGTGGATATTTTGGAACATGTGGGACTTTTCCTATTTTTTATGATTACTTCTGGATATAGGCCTAGAATTGGAATTGCTGGGTCAAGGAGAATGGATATTTTTATTGCTCTTTGGGCATAGTTCCATATTGCTTTCCAGAATGGTTGGATTTGTTAACGACTCCACCAGAAATGCATTGATGTCCTAATCCTCCCACAGCCTCTCCAACATTAATCATTTTCCCTTTTTCTCATTTTGGCTAATCTGATGGGTAAGACCTTATCTCTTTTAATGAGATCTATTTTTGCAACTACTTTGTCTGAAATAAGAATGCTACACCTCCTTTTTTTACTTCAACTGAAGCAAATATAATCTGCTCCAGTCTTTTGATTTTACTTGTATATATTATCTCTCTGCTTCAAATGTGTTTCTTGTAAGATGCATATTGAAGGATTCTGGTTTTTAATTCACTCTGCTATTTGCTTACATTTTATAGGAGAGTTCATCCCATTCACATTCAAAGTTATAATTGCTAGTTCTTTATTGCCCTCTATGCTATCTCAATTTCATTTGTATTTCCCCCCCTTCTTTCCTTTCACCTTATCCCTCCTCAGCATTTTTCTTCTGAATACTGCTTCCCTCAATTTGTTTGCCCCATCTCTTATCTTCCCACTCCCCTTTTCCACTTCTTCCTTCCTTCCCTTATGCCAGTCCCCCCCCTTCCCTCCCCTCATCATCTAATACTTGAAAAGTAAGATAAATTTCTAAAGTCAACTGAGTATGTTTGTTAATCCCTCTTTGAACCAAACTGGTGAGACCAAGGTTCAAGTAGTTCCTACCACCTCCCTTCTTGCCCTGTCTTGCAATAGGTCATTTGCAACTCTTCATGAGATATCCTTTCAACTCTCCCTTCCTCCCGTCTCTTTACTGTCCCCTCTTTTTAATGAAATATATTTTTTAAATTATCCCATCAAAGTCATGGACATACCATGAATGTCCATACCTTCCATCTACATATATTCCCTCTAAGAGAGTTACAATTCTCAAGAGTTATGTGAATCTTCCTTCCAGTAGTATTGTAAGCAGTTTAATCTTATTGGGTAATAGTTTTTTTTTTTCCTTTTCCTCTGTTTATCTTTTCATTTGTCTCTTGGGTCCCCTATTTGAAGATCAAATTTTCTGTTTGGCTATGGTCTTTTCATCAGGAAAGATTGAAAATCACCAATTTTGTTAAATGTCAATTTTTTTCTCCTGAATGAGAATGCTCAGTTTTGCTGGATAGTGAATTCTTGGTTACAATCCAAGTTCCCTTGCTCTCTGGAATATTATATTCCAGGCCCTTCAAACCCTTAATGTTGATACAGCCAGGTCTTGTGTAAACTTGACTGTTTCTTCTTGGTATTTGAATTGCTTCTTTCTGGTCATGTACAGGATTTTCTCCTTGAACTGATAATTATGGAGTTTTTCTATAATATTCCTTGGTGCTTTCAGTTTGGAATCCCTTTCAAAAAACGATTTCAATGACATTTTGCCCTTTCATTCTGGGATATCAATGTAATTCTCCTTATCTCTATCCTGAAGTATTGAGTCCAGATTTTTTTTTACCTTTTTGACCAGTTTTCAAGTAGTCCTATGATCTTATTTTTTTTCTCCTGATTCTATTTTCCAGGTCAGTTGTTTTAACAATGGGGTATTTTAAATTTTCTTCTATTTTTTTATTTTGGTGTCTCATGAAGTCATTAGTTTTCACAGATTCCAATCTTATTTAGAGAAGATTTTTTTATTTATCTTTTCCATCTCCTTTTCCAATTAGTCTATTCTATTTTTGAAGGAGTTGCTATTCTTTTGCATTAGCCCAATTGTGTTTTTGAAGGAATATTTTTTTTGCATTTGTTCAATTGTATTTTAAAAGAATTTGTTTTCTTCTGTCATTTTTTTATTGTAAGATGTTAATTTTCTCTTATATCATATTAATTTTCTCTTGTATTTCTCCAATTTTTCCTCTTGACTTTTAAACTCCTTTTTGATCTCTTCATAGAAGTTTTTCTGGACTGGAGATCGCTAATCCATAGCCTCCTCTGAAGCTTCACATAGAGTTCTCCTTCTGTATTCTTTTTCTGAGCTTTTCTGAGCTGAATCTTTATCTACAAGGTAACATTCATTAGACTCTGCTTTACATTGGCCTTTCTTCATTTTGCGATGTTAGCTTTCCCTAGGGTCTTGTGTTGGAGGAGCAGCTAGTCTGTAAACCTTTGATATTGAGATCCCTAGAGGCTTATTTACTGGAGATAAGAACTCTAGGGGGTTCAGTGGACCAACTATAAGGAATCAGAAGTGTTCTCAGTATTGTCTTTATTAGAGGTGTCAGTAGCCCACTCACTAGGCCTGAGGATGATCTGAGCTGTCTTCTCAAAATCTGAGCTCAGCTGTCAGAGTTTGAAATGCCAGAGACTCTCTCTGAATAATTATGCTGGGCAAGATCTGCCACCCACACCTGGGTCTTGGAGTAAGATGCAAGAACCTGGGGCTGTTTCTATGTTTGTACTGGAGAAAGTCAGGCCCACTGACAGGAAGGTGTGGGGGTGGGCTCTGCATTCCAGACCAGTTGAACTTGTCAGATGGGTGTGATGGGCAGTCATCCTGAAGCTCTCCCCATCTGCCAATCATGTGCAATGCAAAAGTCTCTGCCCTAGTTCTCAAGTTAGTCCCCAAGCTACTGGGTCTCTGCTCTCTGCCTTGGGTTTACTCATGTTTCCCCATGGAAGATTTTTCCCTCTGTTCTTCTTTGGGTTCTCTCAATCCAAAATCTATTAAGAGGCTTGATTCATCTTGGTTCTGAGGGAAATCCAGGAAAGCTTAAAACAATGCCTGATTTTTCTCTGTCATTTTGGCCAGAACTGCTAAAAATAATGATTTTAAAAAAGTATATAGACAATACATTTCAAGGAATTATCAAGAAAAACTACCCTTATATCCTAGAAGAAGAAAGTAAATCAGAAATGGACAGACCTCACTAATCATCTTTTGAAACAGATCCCAAAATGAAAACTCCCAGGAATATTATGAACTTATTTGACAGTTCTTGAGTCAAGGAGAAAATATTGCAAGAAGCCAGAAAGAGACAATTAAAATGTCAGGATTTCATAAAATCAGAGGACATGAGATGTGAGATTTCAAATGGCAAAAGAGATAGAATTACAATTAGAAATTACCCACTCAGTAAAACTGAGTATCACCCTTCGGGGGATAAAATGGATCTTTAATGAAATAGAGAAGGTTCAAGCATTTCTGATGAAAAGACCAATGCTGAATAGAAAATTTAACTTTCAAAAATAAAGACTCAAGTGAAGAATAAAAAGGTAAAACTAAAAGAGAATTAAAAAGTGAAACTCTTTATAGTCCTGTATGGGAAGATGATACTAGTGACTTCTAAGAACCTCATTATTAATAGTTCATTTAGAAGAAGCATATGGAAGCAGACCATGGAAGGGAGTTGATTTTGATGGAATAATTTAAAAAAATAAAATTAATTGACAAGAAAAAAGGATGCACTTGGAAAAGGGGAAAGGGAAAGATAAAATAGGGAAAATTTTCTCACATAAAAACTATGGAAGCAAAAGTTTTTTACAGCAGAATAGAAGAGGAGGATAGTGTTAAGTAGTACTTGAAACATACGTTCATTAGAATTAGCTCAAAGGTGAAATAGCATACAAAAACAGTAGGCTATAGAAGTCTATTTTATTCATCAGGAAAGTAGAGGGGAAGGAGATAAGAGAATGGAGGCTCTGATATTAGAGAGAGCAAGTTAAGGGAGTCAGTGGTGAGGAGCAAAACAAACTTTTGAGGAGAAAAAGGAATTAGAAAAGAAAGGGGATAAATGATGGAAAAAAGGATGACAAAATACAATTAGTAATCATAAATATTATACATAAAGAGTCAAAATAAAGGACTGGAAGAGAATCTATTACACTTCAGGTGAGGTTTTAAAAAACAACACAAGGGTGGCAATCATGATTTCAGACAAAGAAAAAAAATTTTTAAATGACTTAATTAATGTAGATAATCAGGGGAAATGTTGCAACTAAATGCAATAATGTACTTCCAATATTATACTTATATGTACCAACTGGTATAGCAGTCATTTTCTTAAAGGAAAATTTAAATGAATCATAGAAAAATACAACCAGTAAAGCTTTACAGGTGAGGGACCTCAACTTTCCCTTTTCAGAACTAGATAAATCAAGTAAAAAGAAAGAAAGAAGTAAAGGAAATGAATAAAATTTTAGAAAAGTTAGATATGATAACTCTGAAGAAACTTGAAAGAAATTGGAAAAGAGAACACCTTTTTCTAAGTTGTACAAGACCCTTCACAAATATTGGCTTTATGTCAGGGCATAAAAACCTTACAACCAAGTGCAAAAAAAAATCCAGAAATATTAAATGAATTCTGTTTAGAATAGAATGCAATAAAAACATATTCACTAAAGTGCCATTGAGACAGTTATTAAAAATTAATCAGAAACTAAATAACCTAATCTTTTTTTTTTACAAGGCAGACGGGGTTAAGTGGCTTGCCCAAGGCCACACAGCAAGGTAATTATCAAGTGTCTGAGACCGGATTTTATCCCAGGTACTCCTGACTCCAAGGCCAGTGGTTTATCCACTATGCCACCTAGCTGCCCCTAAATAACCTAATCTTAAAGAGTAAATGGGTTAAAAAAAAGCAAGTTATAGAAGCAATAGGTAATTTCATTAGAGAGAATGAGAAAACATGATAAAAATTTATGGGATGCAGGGAAAGCAGTACTTAGAAAGGGAAATTCTTATCTCTAAATGAGAGAAGAATGAATGAAATGAAATAAAGAAATAACAACCAAGCAAAACCATAAAAAGAACAAATTAAAATTCCCTAGCAAATACCAGATAGAAAATTCTGAAAGTCAGAGGAGAGAATAGTAAAATTTAAAGTAAGAAAACCAGAGAACTAATAAATAAAGCCAAGAGCTGCTTTTTATGGAAAAAAAATGGACAATTTATTTAAAACTGAAAGAAAAACCCTGGATTGCCAATATCGAAAATGAAATGGGTAAATTCACCACGAGTGTATATTTTCAGGAGCTATTTGGCCCAATTATATGCCAATAAATCTTACAACCTGTGTGAAATGACTGAATATTTCCAAAAATAAAAATTGCCCAGATTAGTAGAAGATTAAAAAGAAATTGAATGTATCAATGAGCTCCCTAATAAAAAAAATCCCCAGAACTGAGTTCACAAATGAATTCTAGGGGGGGGGAGTGAATTCTAGCAAACATATTAAAGAATAATTCATTTGGATACTATATAAACCAAAATCAGAAAAAACAATCAATGGTGGAGATCTACCAAGTTCCTTTTACAATACAAATATGGTGTTGATACCTAAATCAAGAAGAGAAAAAACAGAGAAAGAAATATATAGCTCAATTTCCTAATAAATATTGATGCAAAAAATTTAAATAAATTATTAGCAAAGAAATTATAGGAATTCATCACAAATATCATACACACTGATCAGGTGAGATGTATATAAAGAATGCAAGTCTTGTTCATATTAAGAAAGCTAATTGACCTTATCAATAACAAAAGCAACAAAGATCTTATTCTCTCAATAGATTCAGAAAAAAACTTTTATAAAATACAGCATGCAATGCTATTAAAAACACTAGGATTAAATGAAATTTTCCTTAAACTAATAAGTTTAACCAACTAACTAAAATCAGAAGTAAACATTTTCTATAATGGGTACTAGTTAGAAGCTTTCTTAATAAGATGAAAAGCTAAACAAGGATGCCCATTATTGCCATTATTATTCAATATTGTACTAAAATACTAGCTATAGCAATAAGAAGAAAAATTAAGGTATTAGTATATGAAATGAAGAAAAAACTATCACACTTTGCAGATAATGTGATAGTATATTTAGAAAACTAATAAAAGCCATCTAGAAAAACAAAAGGTCAAGAATATTAAAGAAATAAATTAAAAAATGGCAGATCTTAAACTCTGTTACAAAGTGGAATTTACCTTTTACAAATATTTATTTATTTATTTTCATCTGTAATCACATGTATATTTTTAAGTTACAAAATTTCCTTACACCCTCCCTTCCCCTCCCCTCCCATCAGTGGCAAATAGTTAGGTTAACATCGCACATACATATTTTGATAAACATGTTTACAGATTAGTAATTTTCATCATAAGAAAATAGGATTAAGGGAAAGAGATACATAAAAGATAATTTTTATAAAGATTCTGAAGGGTTGTTTTTTAGGTGTTTTGTTTTGTGTGTCTTAGAAAATTGGCCTAGCTCTCTGGCCTGCTGACAAGAGCTGTTTCCATCAAGTGTTCATTTCACAACGCTGTTGTTAATGTGTACATTGTTCTCTTGGTTCTACTCCTTTCTCTCAGCATCAGATCCTGTAAATTATTCCATGCTTCTGTGGAGTCTGGCTGTTTATAATTTCTTTTTTTTTTAATTTAATTTTTATTCTCATTTTGTACAAAATTTTTTTACATTAATAAAATATTCTTGTTTACAAGTAAACAAAATACCCCTCCCCCCATGAATATAGATAGACTTGCTTGGGCGAAAAAAGTAAAGGGGAGAGAAAAAATTAAAATTAAAAAAAATAATAGTAATAATTGTAGGTATGGCCAGGTGGCACCATGGACCAAGCACCAGCCCTGGAGCCACGAGCACCCAAGTCCATATCCAGCCTTGTAAACCCAACAATCACCCAGCCATGTGACATGCAAGCTACCCAATCCCCACTGCCCTGCAAAAACCAAAAAGAAGGGAAAAAAAGACCCAAAATAAAATAAAATCGTAATAATAGTAGGGGTGGCTGGGTGGCAGACAGAGCATTGGCCCTTGAGCCAGGAGCACCTGGGTCCAAATCCGGCCCCAGACACCCAAAGATCACCCTGCTATGTGGCCCCAGTCAGGCCACCCAGCCCCACTTGCCCTTCACCCTCCCCCAAATAATAATAACAAAAAATGTGCTTGAGTCTTTGTTCCAACACCAACAACTCTGTCACGGGTGGATCACATTCTTTATGATAAGTCCATCACAAAAGTTACTTCCATATTTTTCCAACATTGTCATTGCTGATTGCAACTCCCTCCTTTTTTTATCTCTCCACTACCATGTACTATATTTTCTCCCTCCTTTCACTCTGACTCTGCTGTAGGGTCGCTGAGTGGCGCAGCAGACAGATCCCTGGTCCTGGGGCCAAGAAGCCCTGAGCCCCCATACCACCCCTTAGGCTAAGAATCCACCTGGCCCTGGGCAGGCCTTCCCGTCCCAACCCCTTGTAAGAAGTAAAAAAGAAAATGTGTTATATCTGACCACTCTGCCCCCATAGTCCATCTACTCCTCCTTTATTCACATCCCCACCCCTTCCCCCTGCTCCCCCCTCCTTCTTACTCCAGATGTCTATATCCCATTGAGTATATTTGCTGTTTCCTCTCCTAGCCATCTCCAATGAGAGCAAAGGTTCCCTCATTCCCCCTTGCCTCCCCCCTTCCATATCATTGCAATAGCTCATTGTAATAAAAAAAATCTCATTATGTGAAATATCTTGGACTATTCCTCCTCTCCTTTTTCTTTCTCCCATTCCATTTCCCTTTTTTTTCTATTGACTCCATTTTTACACCATATTTTATCTTCAAATTTTGCTTTCTCCTGTGCTTCAACTATAAAAGCTCCCTCTACCTGCTCTATTAACTGAGAAGGTTTATATGAATATTATCAGTATTATTTTTCTCTACATGCAGTTCATCCTCATTAAGTCCCTCATATTTTCCCCCTCTCCTCCAATCTCCATGCTTCACCTGAGTCCTGTATCTGAAGATCAAACCTTCTGTTCAGCTCTGGCCATTCCAAAAGGAACATTTGAAATTCCCCTGGTTCATTGAAAGTCCATCTTTTTCCCTGGAAGAGGACATTCAGCCTTGCTGGGTAGTTCATTCTTGGCTGCATTCTAAGCTCTTTTGTCTTCTGGTATATTGTATTCCAAAGCTCTACGAGCTTCCAATGTAGTTGCTGCTAAGTCCTATGTGATCTGGACTGCAGCTCCACGATATTTGAACTGTGTCCTTCTGGCTGCTTGTAATATTTTCTTTTTGACTTGGGCATTCTGGAACTTGGCTATGATATTCCTAGGGGTTGGTTTTTTCGGATCTCTTTCTCGGGGGGATCAGTGGATTCTCTCCATTTCTATTTTGCCCTCTGCTTCTAGAATATCAGGGCAATTTTCCTATAGTAATTCTTTGAAAATGATATCAAGGCTCTTTTCCTGATCATGACTTTCAGGTATTTCAATAATTTTTAAATTATCTTTCCTAAGTCTGTTTTCCATATCAGTTTTTTTTCAATGAGATATTTCACATTTTCATCTACTTTTTCATTTTTTTGTTTTTGAAGTATTGATTCCTGATTTCTGGCAAATTCATGAATCTCCCTGAATTCTATTCTTTGTCTGAAGGATTTGTTCTCCTCAGAGAGTTTTCTTACCTCTTTTTCCATCTGGACAGTTTTGCTTTTTAAAGTATTCTTCTCCTCGATAACTTTTTGAACTGTTTTATCCATTTGACCTAAGCTGGTTTTTAGCATGCTATTTTCTTCAGCATTTTTTTGGATTTCCTTGACTAAGCTGCTGACTTCTTTTTCATGTTTTCCTGCATCTCCTTTCTTTTCCCAGTTTTTCTTCCAACTCCCTCATTTGATTTTCAAAGTCTTTTTTGAGCTCTGTCATAGCCTGATCCCAATTTCTGTTTTTCTTGGAGTCTTTAGATGCAGGAGCTTGTGCTTCCTCATCTTCAGACTGAATATTTTGATCCTTCTTGGGCTCATTTGCAAAATATTTCTCAATAGTCTTCCTCTCATTTCTCTGCTGCTCATTTTCCCAGCCTGGGCCTGGTTTTGGATGCTTCCTGAGCTTTTGGGACACTCCCACAAGGGTCTCAGTGTGTGAGGCTCTGTCTTCCCTCCTGATCTGTGAATGACCATAAGTGCCCCCCTCTGCCACGGGGCCAAGGTGGGGGGGGGGGGCTGTTGTTCTATGGGGGGGCCTAGAGTGGGATCAGGATCTGAATGTGGTCAGAGCCCCAGAATCCTGTTCCAGAGGAAGAGGACAGAAGAGCTCTGCAGTCTCTCTTCACTCCCCTCCCTCAGCTCAATGGGCTCATGCCCTGGGGGCTCCTGCTTACTGGCTCCACCTGCTGCTGTTTCGGGGTCTGGGCTGGCAAAAGACCAAGCTGCTGGCTGTGTGCCTTGAGGGCTGGGCTCCACTTGCTCACTCTGGCAGAGGTCACCCGCTGTTCCCCCACTTTGTGCCCGGTGCTCCCCGGGGTGCAGCTCAGGAGATTCCCCCGCTGCTGTGAGCCGTGGCTACCAGCACCCTGGGGCTGCCTCCAGGAGGCTGAAGTTCTTTTGCTCTGGTGGGCCACCCCTCTGACAGGCCGCCCCTCTGACCCCAGGGAGCAGAGCCTTTCTGCTCTTTTCCAGGTTACCTTGAGTAGGAGAACTGCTTCACTGGGTCCCTTTGTGGGTTCTGTCTCTCGAAAGTTTAGTTAGAGTCCTTAGCTTATGAGTTTTATCAGAGAGCTCCTAAGACTCGATCCCTTCTTGTCGCCATCTTGGCTCCACCCCTCCGTTTATAATTTCTTATAGAACAATAGTAATCCATTGTGTTCAAGTATTATAACTTGTTTAGCTATTTCTCAATTGGTGATCATCCCCTCAATTTCCAATTCGTTGCCCAAAAGAGCTGCTATGAATATTTTGGAACATGTAAGACTTTTCCTTTTTTATAAAATTTATTCTGGATATAGACCTAGAATTGGAATTGCTGGGTCAAAGGGTATGAATAGGCTTTTTTTTCTTTTGCTCTTTGGTCGTATTTCCATATTGCTCTCCAGAAAGGTTGGATCCTTTCACAACTCCTCAGCAAAGCATCAATGTCTCAATCATACAACAACCTCTCCAATATTGATCATTTTCCCTTTTTCAAATCTTAGCAATCTGATCACCTCATTGTTGCTTTAATTTGCATTTCTCTAATCAATAATAGCTTAGATCATTTTTTCATAAAAATTATATATATCTTTAATTTCTTCATTTGAAAACTGTTCATATCATTTGATCATTTTTCAAATGGGGAATTACTTGTGACCTTAAAAATGTGATGCAATTCTATATTTAATTTAGAAATGAAACCTTTATCAGAATTCCTAGTTGTGAAAATAGTTTCCCAGATTTCTGCTTTCTTTCTAATTTTGCAGCATTGAATTATTAGTGCAAAACCTTTGTAATTTAATATAGTCAAAATCATTCATTTTGCAGTTTATAATGGGCTATAATTATAGTTTGGCCTAAATTTATCCCCCTTCCATAGATCTAGATAGAGTATTTCTTATTCTATTAATTTATCTATGGTACTATTTTTTATGCCTAAATCCTGTACCCATTGTGACCTTATTTGTTATGGGATGTGAGATGTGATTCTATGTCTAGTTTTTGCCATACTATTTTCTGGTTTTTACCAACAATTTTAGTCAAAGAGTGAGTTCTTATCCCAGAAGCTGATGTCTTTGGCTTTCTCAAATAGTAGATTGCAGTATTCATTTATTGAGACTTCTTTTGAACCTATCCTAATCCACTGATCCATTACTCTATTTCTTAATCAGTACCAGGCAGTTTTGATTACTGCCCCTTTATAGTACATTTTTAAATCTGGTAGAACTAGGCCACCTTCCTTTACAAGGAAGATTTTTTCCCCATCAGTTCCCTTGCTATTTTTGTTCTTTTATTGCTCCAGCTGAATTTTGTTGCTGTTTTTTCTAGCTTGGTAAGGTAGTTATTTGATAGTTTGGTTGGTATGGCACCGAATAATTTTATTTGGGTAAAATTTTCATTTTTATTATATTAACTCAACCTAACCATGGACATTTGACATTTTTCCAATTAAGTAGATCCAACTTGGGTGAGAAGTGCATTATAATTGTGTTCATGCAAGTTTCTGGGTATGTCTTGGGAAGTAGATTCCAAGTATTTAAGAAGTTTTTGAGATGATTTTCTTGGGTTCTCTAAAATATACTATCATATCATCTGCAAAGAGTGAAAGATTTGCTTCCTCATTACCAATTCTAATTCCTTCAATTTTTTTTTCTTCCTTTATTGCTATTGCTAATTTTTCTAAAACTATATTAAATAGTAATGGTGTAATGGGTATCCTTGTTTCAACCCTGACTTTATTGGAATTGCTCTGAGTTGCTCTGAATTGCTCTCATTACATATAAGGTTTGTTGATGGTTTTAGTTAGATACTATTTATTATTTTAAGGCAAACTCCATTTATTCCTAAACTTTCTAGTGTTTTTTTTAATAGGAATGGATGTTGTATTTTATCAAAGGTTTTTTCAACACCTCTTGAGATAATCATATGACCAAAGGAATAATTATCAAAACAATCTGATACTGACTAAGAAATAGAGTGATGAAGGAGTAGTGAATGACTGTTTCAATCTAGTATTTGATAAACTCAAATATCTAAACTTTGGGGAAATAATTCACTAATTGACAAAAGTTACTGGGAAAAACTAAAAATGAATTTGGCAGAAACAAGGTATAGACCAACATCTCATACCACATTCCAATATAAGAGCAGAAATAAAGGATGATGGGGCGGTTAAGGGGAGCAGTGGCTAGGGCACCGGCCTTGGAATCAGGAGTACCTTAGTTCAAATCTGGCCTCAGACACTTAATAATTACCTAGTTGTGTGGCCTTGGCAAGCCACCTAACTAACCCCATTGCCTTGCCAAAAAAGAAAAAAAAAGAAATAATGGATGATATCATAAGCAAATTAGGGGAGCATGGAACACTATTTCTATCAGATCTATAAAGAAAAAATTTATGACCAAACTAAAAAAAGAGCATTCCAGGAAATGAAATGGATAATTTTGAATATATTGCATTAAAAAGATGTTATATAAACAAAACCAAAAAGAATTATATAGATTCAAAGGAAAGTAGGAAAACGAATTTTTTTTAAGTTTTTCTGATAAAGGACAAAATTTTCAAATATATAGAGGATTGAGACTAATTTATAATATAATTTATCCCTCAATTGATATCAATGGATATAAACAGAAAGTTTTCAGGAAAAGAAATCAAAATCCTCTGTAGTCATATGGAAAATGTTTCAAGTCACTACTGATTAGAGATTTGCAAATTTAAACAACTCTGAGGTACCACCTCAAACCTAATAGATAGGTTAAAAAGAAAGAAAAGGAAAAAAATGTCAGAGAGGCTAAGGAAAAATTCAAGCACTAATGTAATATTGGTGGAGTTCTGAACTGATCCAGCTATTTTGGAGAGGAATTTGGAAGTATGACTGAAGAATTATAAATACTGTAATAGAGCAATACAACTACAGATCAATATTCCAAAGAGATTTTTAAAAAAGGAAAAGGATCCATGTGTATAAAAATATTTATAACAGCTCTTTTGGTAATGACAAAGGATTGAAAATTTAGGGGATGCACATCAACTGGAGAATGGGTGAACAAGTTGTGCTATATGATTGTGATGAAATACTATTTTGAGATAGGAAATAACAAGCAGAATACTTTCAGAAAAACCTGGAAAATGTATATGAAGGGAACAGAGAAAGGAGAACCTACAATACCAGCTATATTGTGATGATCATGATCAACTGTGAATGACATAGCTATTTTCTGCAATACAATGATCCAAGACAATTTCAAAGAATTTATTGTTGAAAAATGCTATCCTCTTCCAAAGAGAGAAGTGATGGAATCACTAGATAAATATTGAAATATATCCTGTATGATTGTTCATGTATTATTCATATCAAAAGGAAATTGGGGAAAATGGAAAAGGGAGAAGGAATTTGGAACTTAAAAGTATAAAAACCAAATGTTAAAAATTTGTTTTATGTGCAATTGAGAAAAAAAAAACAAAATAAAATGTTTTCTTTAAAAAACTTCACTTGAAACAAAATACAGGTACTGTTGAATCCTAAAAAGTTATTACTTGAAGGATTCTAAAAACATTACTGCCCCTTATTTGCCAAAAGTAAGTTATCAAGGCAGACTTGTACTTGAATTCCATTTTTTCTGAATTACTACATGTCAAATCAGAAGTTGAAGAATTTAAAAATTAGGTTTTAATTAAATTATGTATTTTTTTCAATTAACAAAAACTTGCCCTCTATTCTATCTTTAGCTCTGCCCCTTTTAAAATAGAAAGGGGCAGCTAGGTGCACAGTGGATAGAGCATCTGCCCTGGGATCAAAAGGCCCTGGAGTCAGGAGGACCTGAGTTTGAATAGTTTTAGACATGTAATACTTTCTTAGTTGTTTGATCTTGGGCAAGGCACTTAACTCCATTGCCTTACCAAAAAGAAAGAAAGAAAGAAAGAAAACCAAAATCCTTGAAATGAATATGAATATTCAAATGAAAAAATCCAGTATTAGTTATATCTTAAAATTATTTGCCTCAATCTGCACCCTAGATGCAAAGTGATACATCTTTTTTCATCATTTCCTTTTTCAGAAGGTTGGTAGCATGCTTTATTCGTGAGCCCTCTTGATTTGTGACTGGTCATTGCATTAATAAACATCCTTTGATAATCCAAAATTGTTTTTACAATGCTCTTTTTGTGGAATTCGTTCTGTTTCTCTTTACACTGTATTCACACAAATATTCCCAGGTTTCTTTAAAATTGTCCCCTTTATAATTTCTTAAATAACAATAATATTTCATCACATTCATATGATATAATTTATTCAAATTCCCCTAATAAATGGGCACCTCTTCATTTCCAAATTTTTCCCCTCAACAAAAATAGGTTAGTTTTATTCCTCTTTGGAATTGCTAGTTGTAGTCTAAACCCAAATGCATAACTTTCTGGCCTTCTCTAATTCCTAATTACATTTCTTAATGTTTGGACAATTGATAGCTCTATTAATAGTACATTAATGTATCTCTTTTCTCAAATCTTCTCTAACATTTGTTATTTTACTTTTTTGTCCAACTTTACCCAAAGTATATTGAGATATTATATTAATACTGGATTATATATAAATAATTTCATGGTAGCACTGAATATACAGTCCTAAAATGGTGAATTTGCAACTTAGCTAGAATTTTGTTCAGTCGAACTCAATATCAATTTATTAAATTTCTATTAATTGTATAGTAATATGCATGAATACTATTTGCATTGCATGTTACTTTTGTGTACACATATTTGTATATATATTTAACCATGTTTCATACTATTTATGAACATTTTAATGCATATCTGTGTATGTATACATATGCATACACACACTTATGTTGTGTCCTTTGTTCTTATAGAAGACCATGACATCAGGGAGGTGATTTCATGATGAGCACATGAATTAGATTTGAGTGAAGGGGTGCTGTGCTAAGTCACCAGCCTGCTTTTTTCCTCCAGTGGCACCTGGGTTCAGTGGTCAGATATGAATTAGGATGGCTAGAGATGGCGCTGAATGCCAGGCAGTCAGGGTTAAGTGATTTGTCCAAAGTCACACAGTTAGTGAGTGGCAAGTGTCTGAGACTGGATTTGAACTGCAGTCCTTCTGACTCTAAGGCCAATGCTCTATCCACTGTGCCACCTATCTGCTCAGGGTACAAATGCATTTATATGTATCATATGTAAATATGATTGTACTTGGATACATACACATAAATACACAATGTTTATTTACATATGCATTTGTTGTTGTCATTCAGTTGTTTTCCATTGTGTTTGATTTTGTGTGACCCAATTTACAGTTTTCTTGGCAAAGAAAGTGAAGTGATTTGCCATTTCCTTCTTCAGCTCATTTTACAGATAAAGGAATTGAGACAAAAAGAGTTAAGTGACTTGCCTAGGGTTGCACAACTAATGAGTATCTGAAACCAGATTTGAATTCAGGAAGATTAACCTTCCTGACTCCAGGTCTGGCATTGTAAGAACTGCACTACCTAGATGCCTAGAGTACATACATATTATCAGATAGACCATCCATATATAGATGATATACAGACTATCTATATATATATATATGCATATATACATATAAATATATATATAAGCTATCTGACTATATGTGTGTGCATACGCACATTTACCTAGCATAGTCATATTTTGTTATCATAAATCTTAAAGTCTTTTTGAGTTGATCAATATTTTTAGATAAAAAATGAATAACTGTATAATCACACACAGCCTAGTGTAGTGAATAGAGAACAAGCCTCTGAATCTGGAGGAACTGGATTCAAGTCTGATTTCTGATATAGGCTGACTATGTGACCTTGGGCAAGTTACCTAACCTATCAGGGATTCTAAGATGACAAATTTACCGAGCAGGTATAGATATGCATTATTAGAGGGAATTTTTTCTTTGTAATTTGCTCTTTCCATACACATGTATCTATATGTGCATATATGTTTACACATAAACACTTAGGCATGCAGAATGATGTTTATTTTACATTCTGTATAGAAATTAATCTACTATGAATTATAACCATAATTCAATAAACAGGATAATGCATCAACAATAAAATCAGAAAGTCATATCATACAAAATAAGTCATATAATTTGAATGAGTAAGTTAGCTATTGTTAAGATTCTATAAAGACTTAGAGAGTTATGGCTATTTTTTTCATTTTTATTTTTGGTTGGTGGTTTAGGGTAGGACTCTTTTACTGCTGCTGACAGTTAGTTTGGGGCAGTAGCTATTTTTTTTCCTTAATTTCAACATAATTTTCATCACAATTGATTTTAGACACTGAAATTACCCATAATTGTTCCTGTCCCATTTCTATGGTAATGTGAACAATTATAATGGATTATCCTCTTGTTTTCTTGGCTATTTGTTGCTGTCTTCTTGTTGTTGTTTGAGTTCAATAACATAAAGCAATTCCACAATTTACTGGTAATGTTATTCAGATATTTAATTTATTTTCTGCATGCATAATCAGCCATAAATACATTTTAGCAAATGGGTATGACAAGAATATAATGTAATTTGAGCCCAAACAAAATCAAAATAGCATTAAGGAGGAAATTCAAAACCATGGAAAGTCAGGAAACTAGAGACTGAATCCATCACCAATATTCATGTAATTGAACACATGCAATGTGCCTTCTGGATGTGGTCTGGTGGAAAGGATGTTGTATTTAGAATTAAGAGTACTTGGTTCAGTTCTTGCCTATGTCACCATTTAGCAAAGTTAAGCAAATCAATCAATTTCCGTGACCTTCAGTTTCATCACTTCTAATATAGACTAATTCTATAAACATTATTCAAAGTGGAAGGGAAAGGAATAAGCACATACTATATGCCAGAGATTGTGCAAGACACTTTCACCAAAAATTATCTAATTTTATCATTAAAACAACCCTACAAAGTAGGTGCTATGATACCATTGAGAGGCAAGCAGAGTATAAGTCCCAAAGGTAGTAAATTTCTAAGGTCAAATTTGAACCCAGGTCTTCCTGACTCCAAATTCAGTGCTCTATCCATCACTGTGCCACCAGCTGCTGAACCTTATTGGAACACTCTAATTATAAAACCACATGAAACTACTCAAGAATTAAATATTCTGGGCACAATTAGGGGTTCATCTGACAGCAAGAGGCCATTGCCCAAAGCCATCAATGTTGAAGAAGAAAGCATTCTTATTCATATGGACCTTGTTATAAAAAAATCTTTCCCCAATACAAAATAAAACAAACAAAGACTTAGCCATATGTCCTTTTGTCCCACTGTCAAAGCCAGGGACTGAACACTTGTTTTTTTGATACCACTTCAACATATAGAATATCCTTCCTTTTTAGATTCTAGACATTGCTGATCATAAGCAAATTCTTGTTTATTTGTTCCCAAAATAAAATGCCTCACACATTCCCTGCAGGCTCACCCCAGTTGCTTTAGATGTTCTTCTACTCCTGGCTTTCACGAAGGAGAAATCATGAATTAGATGTTAGTCTGCCTATACACCTGCTCATCTCCCTTTCAAACATCGGACTATATGTATGCTGTCAGGCATATTGATTAGGCAGCAGAGAAGAGAAGAATATGACTGACTAAAACAGGAGAATTTCCTGTTCTTGTCATTTTCTGACTATTTGATATCAGTTGAAATAAAGGGATAGTGATTTTAATTATTTTCATTAGAAGTAACCAGATGGAACTTAGGGTCCTTTGAAGAGAAAGTAGTTCAGTCAACCAACAGTTATTAAGTATCTATTATGATCCTCAGTCTTGGGGATACTAATAAAGGGGAAAATTATATCTTATCTCAAGAAGTTCATTGTCTAATGAGAGAGAGAGACAGAACACAGACAAGCATGTACTAATGACACTTAAGCAGAATAAATTGGAAATATGAAAGAGGGAAGACATTAAGAGGCATTGGGAAAGACTTCTTATAGAAAGTGGGGCTTCAGTTGGCACTTGAAAAATTCCTAGGAAGTCAGGAGAGAGAGCATTCTTGATGAGAGGTAAACAGTGAAAATGGCCAAGGTTGGGAGGAAGGAGGCTAGGGTCACTAGACTGAAGTCGATGTTGGTTAGTGAGGGGTAGAATGGAGGAAGGGTGGGGGAGAAGACAGGAATAGATAGACAAGGTCTAATATTGACTCTGCCTCAAGCAAGTCACTTCTTCAGATCTATTTTCTCATCTGTAAAATGAGGCAACAAATATTCTCTCCGGTGCTTATCAAGTGTAATTTGATCTTGTAATTAACACTCAAGAGAGAGCATATCAATTATTTGGACTTTGACTTAATACTTTTAAAGAAATTTCTGTCTACCTGTCTTGAAGCTTTCTAACACATCCTCCTTCACTTCTGAACATCAAGACTTTGACTTCTAATGACAAATTAAGGAACAAATTTAAAATCATGAGGGGAGTAGGTGAGGGTAGGTGGCTGATTTAAGTTCTTATGAATATAGGATTATTCCTATGTAACTTGTATCTTTTTACTATTTTCCTTCTTGGTATGTTGATTTGGTCTTTCCTATTCTCTAGTGGCTACCCCACTCTAATTCTCAACTTCCCTATATACTAGGGATACTTTGACACTTGCCTCTCTCTTCAAAAATAAATTCATATTTTAGGCCAGTTTAACAATTGCAAGTGTAGGGGCGGCTAGGTGGTGCAGTGGATAAAGCACTGGCCCTGGAGTCAGGAGTACCTGGGTTCAAATCTGGTCTCAGACACTTAATAATTACCTAGCTATGTGGCCTTGGGCAAACCACTTAACCCCATTTGCCTTGCAAAAACCTAAAAAAACCCTACAACAATTGCAAGTATGAAGGGTATTTAATGAGAATCTGGTACTATAGAGTAGCAGCCTCAGTCACGTGGGACCTACAAATAAGTAGATGTCAATTGCTCCCCTTGATGTCCTAAGCTGAAGCATTTTACAATCTGGTTGCTTTTTTGCCATGGGTATTGTCTAACATACTATGTCTTCACTGGTTGACTGCTTTTCATGACTGGTATTACAGGGAGGATGGAGAGGTGCCCTGCATCTAGGGAGTCTTCATAAATATCAATTGATGCCAGTATTCAAAATGCTGCTGAACCCAGTGACCTTCCCATAGATTTAAGATGATCTAGCTAGCAGAGAAACTTGAAAAGAAAGACTTGAAGAACTCTGTGACCCATGACTCCAAAGTTCTTACATAGGCTTGTTAAAAATATGCTGCTGTGTCTGGGCTTAAAGCTTCAAGGAAATAAATCTAGAGAGCCTCTTCTCTTTTCCACATTCCTGCTCCTTTTGATGCCTTGAGCCTTGGAAGTAACATAAAAGATCACTCACTGTAGCATCACTGGAATGCATTATATTTCTTTTCTCATAAAGGAATGTTGAAAATATGAGTTATCTCCCTTAAGAGACATGCATCATATGTTAGTAGTGAAATATTTCTATCTTAAGCATGTACCTTTCTTGTCACTTTGCAAGACAATGGGCACAAGACTCTAGGAATAGGCATATCCACAGGGAAAACATCCGCAAGTTTGTTCTATTTGCAGTCCATGTTTTTTTCTTAATATGACCAAAATAGTCATATAAGTCAGTGACAGCAGGGAAAGCATCACTGATGTGTGTGTGTGTGTGTGTGTGTGTGTGTGTATCTGTGTGTGTGTGTATCTATGTGTGTGTGTGTGTGTTTGTGTGTGTAGTATATGGAGAAAGTTTATTAGTTTATTTCTGCCTTAACATTTTTACTATATATGTCTAACAATGCAATAAAAGTATAGCTATCATAATCACTTTCTTATTTTATAAATATTTGAATTTAAGAAACCTTGGATAAGATGAATATGTCCATATTCAATGTAGCAAAGAAGAAGACTGTGCTTGAAATTTGCATATTTATATTATAGGCCTTATTTTCTTTTTAGGTATACTAGGTAGTCTAGAAGTATGAGAGCAGTTCCAAGTTGTCTAGGTTTATAGATGCACTAAGACTTCTGGAACACTTTGTATAATAAATTCAATTATACTATCTTTAAAGATATTCGACTTGTCTGTGATTTCATTTTTAAAATATTGTTGTTTTAATACAAATTGCTTTCCTTGTTCTGCTCTTTTCACATTGCCTTTGTTCATATAAATCTTTCCAGATTTCTCTGAAACAATCTTTTATAATTTCTTATAGAATAGTGGGAGTTCATAGAATTCATATGCTATATTTTGTTCAATCATTCTCGAAGTCATGGGCACTGTCATAATTTTTAGTTCTTTGTCATAACATAAAGAGTCATTAATAATATTTTTGTACATGAATACAATTATTTCTTTGTGATATAAAAGAGAAGCAAGAGTTTAGGGTCTTTTTTTGGTTATAGCAAAAATAATTTTGTTAAATGCATGAAATAAGAGTTTCACCAACTTGTGCATTAGTGTTCCTGTTGTCATTTTCCATTTCTGGCATTTTTGCCAATATGATGGGTAGAACCTCAGAGTTCCTTTAATTTGTTTTTCTTTAATTATTATTAATTTGGAGCATCATCTTACATGATTTTTGATGGTTTAGATACCATTCGTTGAACACTGACTGTTCATATCCTTTGAATATATATAAGGATTGACTCTTGTTCTTGCAAATTTTAACCAATTTCATTTCTATTTTGGAAATGGAAATGAGACTTGTATCTTCCTGCAAATATTATAGGAACTTTTCTGGAAAAATTCCAATTTGCTTTCCAGAATGTTAGATTAGTTGACAAACTGAACAATAGAGTATAAGTTTGTCTTACTCCAATATTTTCACCTTTCAAATTTCTGTATGCAGTGTAAATTAGATGTTTTGATATGCATCTCTCTTTCTATTTATGAGATGGAATAATCATGTGACCATAAAATTTGTATTTATTCTTTTGAGAACTACTTGTTTAAATGCTTTATATTGCTTATACATTTGAGAATTCTATGTATTTATTTATAGTTATATCTAGCTATATAGATATAGATATCTTGATATTATAAATTTATTAGTCTTCTAAATATCTGGGATATCAGACCATTATATAAATGTTGGATGGAATGATTTTTCTACACTCAATGATCTTCCTTCTGATGCTAGCTGAATTGATTATGATTTTTTTGATAAGTTTTCAATTTCACGAGACTGAAAATCATATATTTCACTATGACTGCCTTAACCACTTGTTTGATTAAGAATTCTTCCATGGGGCAGCTAGGTGGCGTAGTGGATAAAGCACCGGCCCTGGAGTCAGGAGTACCTGGTTTCAAATCCGGTCTCAGACACTTAATAATTACCTAGCTGTGTGGCCTTGGGCAAGCCACTTAACCCCATTTGCCTTGCAAAAACCTAAAAAAAAAATTCCTCCAACCATAGGTGTAAAAGTTGTTTGACTCTTCAAATCTTCTTAAAAGTGTGACCCTTATTATTCATATCACATATTCATTTTGAGCTCACTATTGAGCTAAACCTAATTTCCATACAACTATGTTTGTGTTCTACTTTTCTTAGAAATTTTCGTTAAGCAGTTATTTCTTCAATTTAGCTTATCAAATACCTATAGATGTCACTGAGTTTGGCAGTAACTGATGCTTACCTAGCCTATTTTATGAAATTCATTTCCACTATTTTTTCCATCCCCTTTTTTGTATTAATTATTTTAGAAAGATTTTTTTTTGAGTTTTACAATTTTTCCTCTAATCTGGCTCCCCTCCCACCCCCACCCCTAGATGGCAGTTTGTTAGTCTTTACATTGTTTCCATGGTATACATTGATCTCAGTTGAATGTGATGAGAGAGAAATCATATCCTTAAGGAAGAAAAATAAAGTATAAAAGACAATAAAATTACATAATAAGATAATGATATTTTTTTCTAAATTAGAGGTCTTTGGTCCTTCTTCAAACTCCACAATTTTTTCTCTGGTTACAGATAGTATTCTCCATGGCAGATAGCCCCAAATTGTCCCTGACTGTTGCACTGATGTAATGAGCAAGTCCATTAAGAATGAACATCACCCCCATGTTGCTGTTAGAGTATACAATGTTCTTCTGGTTCATCTCATCTCACTCAGCATCAGTTCATGTAAATCCTTCCAGGCTTCCCTGAATTCCCATTCTTCCTGGTTTCTAATAGAACAATAGTGCTTCAATACAAACATATATCACAGTTTGTTAAGCCATTCCCCAATTGAAGAACATTCACTTAATTTCCAATTCTTTTTCACTACAAACAGGACTGCTATGAATATTTTCATACAAGTGATGTTTTTACCCTTTTGCATAATCTCTTCATGGTATAGACCAAGTAGTGGTATTTCTGGATCAAAGGGTGTGTACATTTTTGTTGTCCTTTGGGCCTAATTCCAAATTGTTCTCCAGAAAGGTTGGCTGAGTTCACAGCTCCACCAACAACCTATTAGTGGACCAGATTTCCCACATCCCTTTCAACACTGATCATTATCCTTTCTGTTCATATTGGCCAATCTCAGAGGTGTGATGTGGTACCTGAGAGATGCTTTAATTTGCCTTTATCTAATAAATAATGATTTAGAGCAATTTTTCATATGACTGGATCATTTGGGGAATGGCTTGATTTTGGAAAATTTGACCCAGTTCTCTGTATATTCTAAAAATGAGTCCTTTATCAGAAATACTAGTTGTAAAAATTGTTCCCAATTTACTACATTTCTTTTGATTTGATTACAGTGGTTTTGTCTGTGCAAAACCTTTTTAATTTAATGTAATAAAAATTATCTAGTTTGCTTTTAAAGATGTGCTCCATCTCTTCCTTGTTCATAAACTACTTCCCTATCCATAGATCTGACAGGTAAACTATTCCTTGATCTACTAGTTCGCTTATAATATTTTTATGCCAAAATCCTGTATCCATTTTGATCTTATCTTGGTTTAGGGTATGAGATGTTGGTCTAATCAAAGTTTCTACCATACTAACTTCCAATTTTCCCAAAAGGTTTTATCGAAGAGAGAGTTTTTATCCCAATAGCTGGATTCTTTGGATTTATCAAACAACAGATTATTATAATCATTTTGGGCTATTGCACCTACCTAGTATATTCCAATGATCCACCACTCTATTTCTTAGCCAATACCAGACAGTTTTGATGACTGATGCTTCTTAATATAATTTTGGTTCTGGTAAGGTTAAGCCATTTTCTTTTGCACTTTTTTTCATTGAATCCCTGGAAATTCTCAACTTTTGATATCTCCATATGAATTTACTTAAAACTTTTTCTAACTCATTAAAGTAATTTTTTCAAATTTTGATTGGCTGGGCACTGAACTGGTAGTTTAGTTTTGATATAATTGTCATTTTAATTAAATTAGCTTGAGCTACCCATGAGTAGTTGTTGTTTGCCCAGTTATTTAAATCTGATTTTAGTTGTGTGAGAAATGTTTTGTAATTGTTTTCAAAAAGTTTTTGAGTCTGCCTTGGCAGGTAGATTCCCAGTTATTTTATATTATCTGAGGTTACTTTGAATGGAATTTCTCTTTCTAGCTCTTCTGCAGTTTATTGCTAGTCATATGTAGAAATGTTGAGGATTTATGAGGGATTGTTTTATATCCTGCATCTTTTCTAAAATTGCTAATTATTTCTAGTAATCTTTTAGATGACTTTTTTGGGATTCCCTAGGTATACCATCATATCAACTACAAAGAGTAAGAGTTTTGTCTCTTCCTTCCCAATTTTAATTCCATCAATTTCTTTTTCTTCTCTTATTGCTGAAGCTAACATTTCTAATACAATATTGAATAATAGTGGTGATAATGGGCATGCTTGTTTCCCCCCTGATCTTATTGGGAATGCTTCTAGCCTTTCCCTACTACATATAATGCTTGTTGATGGTTTCAGATAGATACTGCTTATTATTCTAAGGAACAATCCATTTATTCCTACACTCACTAGTGTTTTTAGTAGGAATGGGTGCAGTATTTTGTCAAAAGTTTTTTCAGCATCTATTGATATAATCATATGATTTCTGAGCAGTTTGTTATTTATATAATTAGTTATACTAACAGTTTTCCTAATGTTGAACTAACCCAGTATTCCTGGGATAAATCCTACTTGGTCATAATGTATTATCCTATTGATAACTTGTTGTAATCATTTTGCTAGGATTTTATTTAGGATTTTACATCTATATCCATCAGGGAGATAGGTCTATAGTTTTCTTTCTCATTTTTAAGTCATCCTGGTTTAGGTATCAGCACCATATTGGGGTCATTGAAAGAGTGAGGCAGAGTTCTGCCTTCACCTATTTTTCCAAAGGGTTTATATAGAATTGGAAGCAATTGTTCCTTAAATGTTTGATAGAATTCACTTGTGAATTCATTTGACCTTGGACAGAAGTTCAATAATGGCTTATTGAATTTCTTTTTCTGAGATATTGTTGATTAGGTATTTAATTTCCATTTCATTTAATCTTGGCAACTTATATTTTTGTAAATATTCATCCATTTCAATTAGATTTTCAAATTTACTGGCCTTAGAGTTGGGCAAAATAATTTCAAACTATTACTTTAATTTCCTCCTTATTGGTGGTGAGTTCACCTTTTTCATTTATGATACTAGCAAATTGGTTTTCTTCTTTTTTTATTCACATTGCCCAGAGGTTTATCAGTTTAATTGGTTTTTTCCTAAAACCAACTCTTGGTTTTCTTTATTAGTTCAATAGTATTTTTGCTTTTCATTTTATTAATTTCTCCTTATTTTTTAGTATTTCTAATTTGGTATTTTATTGGGTGTTTTTAATTTGTTCATTCTCAAATTTTTGCATTATTAATTACATGTTTAGTCCATTGATCTCCTCTTTCTCTAATTTATTCATGTAAGCTTTTAAAGATATACTATAACCCCTGACAGCTGCCTTGAGCGAATCCCACAGGTTTTGGTATGTTGTCTTGTTATTGTCATTATCCAGGATGAAATAATTAATTCTTTCAATACTTTCTGGCTTGATCCACTCATTCTTTAAAATGAGGTTATTTAGTTTCCAATTTGTTCTGGGTCTATATCTCCCTGGCCCAATATTGCATATGTTTTTATTGAATTATGATCTGATAAAGATGTATTCATTATTTCTGCCTTTCTGCAATTGATCATTAGATTTTTATGCCCTAGTATATGATACGTTTTTGTGCCATATACTGCAGAAAAAAGTATGTTCCTTTCTATCTCCATTCAATTTCTTCTATAAGTCTATCATATTTAAGTTTTCTTACAATCTATTTATTTCCTTAACTTCCTTCATGTTTATTTTATGATTAGATTTATCTAAATCTGAGAGTGGTAGGTTGCGATCTACCACTAGTAGAGTTTTGCTCTCTATGTCTTCCTATAGCTCTTTCAACTTCTCCTCTAAGAATTTGGATGCTATACCATTGGGTGCATACATATTTAGTAATGAAATTACTTTATTGCCTTAGGGTACCTTTTAGGATGATATAGTTTCCTTCCTTATCTCTTTTAATGCTATCTATTTTTGCAGATGCTTTGACTGACATAAATATTACTACCCCTGCTTTTTTTCACTTCAGCTGAAGCAAAATATATTTAGTTCCAACCTGCCATCTTACTCTTTATGTATCTCTCTTCTTCAGATGAGTTTCTTGTAAGCAGCATATTGTAGGATTCTGATTTTTTTTATTTTAGAAAGGTTTTATTTATTTTCAGTTTTACAATTTTTGGCCCAATATTGCCTCCCTCCCCCAACCCCCAAGGAAGGAAATTTGTTAGCCTTTACATCATTCCCATGGTATGCATTGATCTAAGTTGAATGTGATGAGAGAGAAATCATATCTTTAAAGAAGAAACATATAGTATGAGATATAGCAACATTACATAATAAGACAATTTTAAGAAATTAAATTAAAGGTACAAAGAAAGTTTTGGTCTTTATTCAAACTCCACAATTCTTTCTCAGGATACAGATGGCATTCTCCATCATAGATATCCCAAAAGTGTGCCTGATTGATGCCCTGTTGATATGAGCAAGTCCATTAAGGTTAATCATCACTCCCATGTTGCTGTTAAGGTATTCTGGTTTTTAATCCATTCTGCTATTTGCTTACATTTTAAGGGAGAGTTCATCCCATTCACATTCAAAGTTATAATTACTAACTCTTTATTGCCCTCCATGCCATCTTCCCTCTGTTTATATTTCCCCTTTTCCCCCTTTATTCATATCCCCCAGTATTTTGTTTCTTAATACTGCCACCTTCAGTGTGTTTCCCCTCCTATATCAACCCCTCCCCTTTATTTCCCCTTTCCTTTTTCCCCTTCTTCCTTCCCTTCCTTCTGTTAGTTCCCCTTTTTCTACCCCTCACTGTCTGGCCCTCCCCTTTTCCCCTTTTAATACTTGAAAGGTAAGCTAAGTTTCTTAACTTAACTGAGTGTGTGTAAGTTAACTTTAAGCCAAGTCTGATGAGAAGAAATTCAGGTGCTTCTCACTTCCTCCCTTCTTCCCTTCTATTACAATAGGTCTTTTGTACTACTTAATGTAATGAGATTTACCCCATTCAATCTCCTCCCACTTCAAGTATTCTTACTGTCCCCCTTTTTAAGGAGGTGTTGTTTTTAAATCATTCTACCTGAGTCGCAGAAAAGTCATGAGTGTCCATCACTTCTGGCTAAGTATATTCTCTCTAATAGAGTTACAGTTCTCAAGAGTTATTAGAACCTTTCTCCCAGGAAGGGATATTACCAATTTCATCTTATTGGAGAGCAGTTTTTTCTTTACCCTTTTTTAACCTTTTCATATGTCTCTTGAACCTTCTGATTGATGTCCAAATTTAGGTCTGGACTTTTCATCAGGAAATACTGGAAGCCTTTTCCCCTGGAAAAGAAGCATTAGATTTGCCTGACAAGTCGATTCTTGGCTATGTTCCAAGCTCCCTTGCTCTTAGGAATATCTCATTCCAGACCCTTTGATCCCTTGATGTTAGTGCAGCCAGGTCCTACGTAATCCTTACTGTGGTTCCTTGGTATCTAAATTGTTCCTTTCTGGCTGCTTGCAGGATTTTCTCTTTTATCTGATAGTTCTGGAATTTGGCCACAACATTCCTTGGTGTTTTCCTTTTAGGATCTCTTTCTGGAGGGGATAGAGGTATTCTTTCAATAACTATTTTGCCCTCTGGTTCTGTGATATCAGGGAAGTTTTCCCCTCACTAAATCCTGTAATATTAAGTCCAGACTTTTTTCCTCTTCAATGTTCTCAGAAGACCAATAATTCCAATTTTGTTCCTTCTCAATCTGTTTATGCGGCCAGTGATTTTGCAGATGAGGTATTTAAATTTTCTTCTATTTTTTTTATTTTAGGTTTTGTTTAACAGAATTGCTCTCTCATGCAATCATTAGTTTCCACAGATTCCATTCTTTTTTTAGAGAAGAATTTTCTTCATTTACTTTTTGTGACTCCGTTTCCAATTGGTCAATTCTATTTTTGTAAGAGTTTTCCATTTGACCAGTTGCCATTTTGAGGAATTATTTTCTTTTTACATTTGTCCAATTGTATTTGCAAGGATTTGTTTTCTTGTTGCAAAGTGTTAATTTTCTCTCCCAACTATTCCAATTGATTTTTAATCTCCTTCCTGATTTCTTCAAGGAAATCTTTCTGTGCTGGTGACTAGATCATATTCTCCTCAGAGGTTCTAGGTCTCTCTGAGTCAGGGTCTTCTCCTTCTAGAAATTTTAATATGGACCCTCCTTTCTGCTGGCCTTTCTTCATTTTCCTAAGACCTTGTGTTGGGGGATGGGCTGGTTCAAAGAGATTTGGTGTTGAGATCCCTAGAGGCTTTACTCATTGGGTTTAGTAATTCCAAGTGGACCAACCAGCAGACTGTGCTGGTTGCTGTCTCTGGAGTGTCTATGACCTTGATTTGAGGCTTTCTCCCTTGGCCTGGAGGGCTGAATACTTTTACCTTTGAACAGTGGTGGACTTTGCCCTAGGCCAAGGTAATTGCTCTCCCTATTCACAACTGAAGGAACTCTGCTGCTCATACCTGAGCCTGGGACAGAGGTGGGCTGTAAGTGTGTTTGTTCTGTGAAGAGGCTTCAGCTGAAATGAATGTATGGACTCTGCTGAGTTCCTTCAGACCAGAGAAGCCCAGGGACAGATATCTGCACTCTGGAACTCACCCTTTAACCCTGCCGGCAAACTCTAGACTATCCGTCACTACCAATGCCTCTGCTCCCTAGTTGGCCCACACCCCTACAATTCATCAGACCATCCCACTCTCAGATTCTCAGGCTCTCACCCTGTCCAGTGCTCCTGGAAGATTCTGCCCTCTGTGCCCTGTCTCACCCTGATCCTGGAAGACAAACTTTGAGGTAGTTGTTCTTCTCCTAGCTTCTCTTTCTGGGTTTTGTCAATTGAATTTCTTTTAAGATTTTTGTTTCATATTACATATGAAACAAAGGGAAGATCAGGAGACTTTAACACATTGCCTATCTTCTCTATGCCAGCTTGGCCTGAAGTCTAATTTCTACTATTTTTTTTTTATTCTCCCTCATGATTTCCTTTAAGATTACAGACTTTTTGTTCCTCTTAATTAATGGCATAACAAAACCTTCTCTGAAGTAGAAATGGTATTGTGAAATGAATAGTCACTGAGTTTGTAACAATAGAGCAGGAATGGGTAGTAGGAGACAAAGCATTTTTACAATACCCTGATTTTTACCCTTCCTTTTCTGTTTTTTTGGTAGTAATTGTTACCTAGAATAAAAACATAACTCAGTACTATTTTCTTAGACTTAAATAGAAGTGTTATCGAGTGTTTTGTATATAAACTAAAAAGAATAATTAACAAATTCCTATATTTGTTGTTTTAGTAAAAAAATCATTTTTTATCATCATTAGAAGCATCCCATTTGGTAGTTTGATTGATATAGTTTCATCTCTGGAAATTAAATTAGGCACAGTCATTTCATGTGTAAATATCTTTCCAATTATCATTTCCTGCATTTCTATGTATTGTATATTTTGATGGAAAGATTTTCAGATATTTTTAGGTACTTTATAAACATTTTGGATGAGGTTTTCTTTTATTTGATTTTTTTCTTATTACTAAAAAGAGATACTAATCATTTTTAATTTTTATTTTTTATTCTGTCTTCTAGATTGTGTCAAAAAGTTGGAGGACTAAACATTTTCTAATCCCCATGACTTCTCATACCTCTCCAAAATAGAAATTATGTGCCAAAGAAAAAGTAAGTTCAGCTATCTAGGATCCCAAAGAAGGGGATATGCTAAGCTTTCTAAGGGAATACTTCTTACTATGGAAATATTAGGATGTTTACTTCTTTTAGAAGTGGGACCCAGGAGGACCATATGGCTTGAAGAACAGGATATGTGACACCTTCTCTAAGTCCTTCTTCTACTCAAGCTAAATTGAGAAAATCCTTTTCTAGATCTGTTGTAATGAAGGACAATGAACACAAAAATGCCAAATACTCCAAATGCCCAAAGCAGTTTTCCACTTAGTTAACTTGCAAACTGTGGGAGAAGAAAACTAGGCTGTTGACTTTGCCCAGTCCTCCTTTACTTAAACTCAATTCATTTGCAAACCATAGTATCACATTCCTTTTGTCATGGACCCCTTTGAGGACAAACAACAACTTGGAACTTGTCAACCAGGTATTTGAGTGATAATGTAGCCTTTAAAGAAGTTAAGCATGCATTTCTGAGTTTCTGCATAACAATGGTATTTCTTTTTCTTTACTTTACTAAAGATCCCTATTCCTATTGGAAAGGAATGTTCTGGGTAATCCTAAGAAATTATGTTTCTTGATATATTTTCATTTGGATATTACTATATCTACTAATGGAAAAATTCAATTTACAAATAAGGCATGGAGAAAGAAGAATCACCCTCCCTTCCATCAAAAAAAAAACAATGGCTGTTATTGCTTAAACTGTACTAAGTGGAATAGCATTCAGACAAATAGCAGCCCTTGGGAGGGGACAAGTTTCTACAGTGAGAGGTGTTTTTTTCAACCATTCTTGAATTTGCTATTGGAGGCCTTCATCTTAAGATTTCATGGAATGTGCAAAAGAAAGGAGACTTATTGTCAACACTTCTGAGGAGATGAGTTAACTGGTCTTCAGAGTTTACATATTGGCTGCCTGTCACTCAAACCATGGTATTTTTTTATGCAAATTCCATCAAAATCTTTCTTGTTCCCCTTCCATTATTCTTCAGGTTGATAAGAAGTAGGCATCTGTAGCATGAGAATTTTATTACCATTCTTCTGAACCAGCACACATTTTAACAGTCTTTGTTCAAACTTTAAGAAATGATAAAAATTATTCATTTACAGCAGCATGATATATATTAGATAGAGAGCTATATATTCAGAGTATAGAATACCCAGATTCAATCTCTGACACATGTTTATTGTATGACCCTGGGAAAATAACTTTTCATATTACCGGTCAACACTTTAAAACTGTAAGTTGAGGAACAATTGAAGGTCTACATAGGCAGAGAAAGCTTTCTTACTGGGAATCTCCTTATGCTAATGAAATCCTGAATTTGATTCTTCCTATCTGATCCCTCTAAAAATTTACATTAAAAAAAATAAAAATTTTCTTGTCTGCCTTAGAAGTCAATATTTAACCCACTTGTCCTTAATATATGACTAGGAGGAAGAATCCTCTGAGGAATAGCAGTCCTGTGAACAACTGTACTGAGACCCTCTCAGCAGTTCAGAGAGCTACTGCATTCATCAAGGTTGATCAACTCACAATGTTGTTGTTAAGATTTACGATATCTTCTTGGTTTTGTTCTCTTCACTTAACATCAGATCCTGTAATTTATTCCATGCTTCTCTAGAGTCCAATCATTTATGGTTTCTTATAGAATAATAGTATTCCATAATATTTGTATACCATAACTTCTTTAATCATCCCCCCAATAGATAGGCATCCCCTCAATTTCCAATTCTTTGCAACTACAAAAAGAATTGCTATGAATATTTTGGAACATGTGAGACTTTTCCCATATTTTTTTATTTCTTCTGGTTATATTGAAATGCCAGATTAGAGAATATGATCAATTTTGTTCCTCTTTGGGCATAGTTCCATATTGTTTTCCAGAATGGTTGGATCAGTTCACAACTCCACCAACAATGCATTAATGTCTCAGTCCTTCCACAACCTCTGTAAGATTGATCATTTTCCCTTTTAGTCATCTTAGCTGATCTGATGGTTTCTCTAATCAGTGATTTGGAGCATTTTTTCATATGATTATATATAGCTTTAATTTCTTTACTTGAAAACTATCTGTTAATTTTTTGACCATTTATCAGTTTGGGAATGACTTATAAATTTGATACAATTCTTTATATATCTTAAAAATGAGACCTTTATCAGAACCCCCAGCTGCGAAAATTGTTCCCCAACCTTCTACTAACTTATCTTTTTCTGGGTCTGGTGTTCAGTCAGGACTTCTAAATATCATTTAATTCAATCTTTATATTTTATAAACAAGAAAATTGATGTGGAGTCAAAAAGACCTGGATTCAAAACATACCTCCTGATACTTAGTGACTGTTAGACTCTGGTCAAGTTACTTAGCCTCTAAGAACTACAGGTTCCTCTCTTGAAAATGGCCTCTAATATTCCTTCCATGTCTAATTTTATGATCCTTTCAATCTATAAGCCTATGATTCAGACCCAAAAGGGGCTTCACATATAATCTATTTCAGCAAATAATGACAACTTAATAATTCCTTATTGCCTAACTGACTGAGACATTGAAAAGGGAGATGATCATATCACTTCTAAAAGCATCAGAAGTTCTAGTCTCTTGGCTTTGTCTCCTTCCTCAAGTTCATTTTTCTGGATCAACTTCAAACCTACCAAAATATCCCCCACTTTCTTTCCTTGCCTCTTCTTTTGTGGAAATAAGACTATGCTTTTTCTTCATTCTTGTGACACAAATAATAAGCAAAACACCTCATGGCACCCCAAATCCTCTTAAATCTCTTGTATTTTTGGAAATATGGCTACCTCAGAAAAGTAGCTTTTTATGCTTTTAATCATTTATACTAAATTGTGAAGAAAGGATTGAGAGTGGTTTTTATAGCATTTTATTTTTTCCAATAACATGAAAAACTTATTTTAACCTTTTATTTTTATATTTTGAGTTCTAAATTTTCTCCCTCCCTAAGAAGATAAGCAATTTGATATAGCTTATACATTCAAAGTCAGGCAAAACAGATTCCCATATTAGTAATGGTATGAAAGAAAGCACAGATTAAAAGACCCAATAAAAATAAAAGAAAATTATACTTCAATTAGCATTTAGATTCCATCAATTCTTTATTTACAAGTGGATAGTACTTTTTATCTTAAATCCTTTGAAATTATTTTGAATTATTGTATTGCTGAAAATAACTAAGTCATTCATAGTTGATCATCATACAATATTGTTTTTACTACTATTATCCTGGTTCTCCTAACTTTAGTTTATATCAGTTCATGTAAGTCCAGGTTTTTCTGAAAGAATTCTGTTTATCATTTCTTATAGCAAAATAGTATTCCATCATTATTATTTATCACAATTGCCCAGCTATTCCCCAATTGATGGGAATTCCTTCAATTTCCAAATATTTGCCACTAAGAAAAGGGTTGCTCTGAATATGTGTGTGTGTGTGTGTGTGTGTGTGTGTGTGTGTGTACATATACACACATATGTACCTCTCTCTCTCTCTCTCTCTTTTATCTTTTGTCTTTTAAAAAATCTTTTTGGTAGTAGTTATATTTCTGGGTCAAAGTATATGCACAGTTTTATTGCCCTTAAACCTAGTTCCAAATTATTCTCCAGAATGGTTGAATCAGTTCATAATTACACTAACAGTGTTTTAGTATCCAAGTGTTTATACATCCTCTCCAGTATCTGTTATTTTCCTTTTCTGACAGATGGGAGGTGACATCTCAAAGTTGTTTTAGTTTACATATCTCTATGATTATAAATAACTCTACTTCATCTGAAAACTAAGTTTTCATATCCTGTGACCATTTATTAACTAGGAAATGACTTGTATTCTTATGAATTTGATTCAGTTTTCTAAATATTTGAGAAATGAGGTCTTCATCAAAAAATACTATAAATATTTTTCCATAGCTATGAACATTGCATATTTTCCTTCATCCTACTTTTCTGATGTTTATCCTTTCTCTTCCTTCTTTCACTCCATCTTGCCTCAAAAGTACTTTGCTTGTAACCACTGCCTCTCCCTCAACTTTCTCCCTTTTCTTATCCTTTCTTTTCCTACTTCTAGTTAGGTTATGATAATTTTTTCCCCAACTAAGTTGCTTTGAGTCAACTTCTGCTTTGAGTCAATCCTGATAAGAGTAAGGTTCAAACATTTCTGGCACTTTCTCACCTTCCCCTCCACTGTAAAAGCATTTCAATATTTTTTGCGTGAGGTATTTTACCCTATTTAACCTGCTTCTCTTATTACAGTGTATACTTCTTCCTCACCCCATAGTTTTATTTGTAAGATATCATTCCATAATAGTTAATTCACACCTGTGCCCTCTGCAGACTCCTTTTAACTACCCCAATAATGATAAAGTTCTTAGGAATTACAGTTATCATGTAAGAATGTAAGCAATTTAGCTTTATTGATTTATCTTTCCTGTTTACTTTTCTATGTTTCTTTTGAGTCATATTTGAAAGTCAAATTTTCTATTCAACTCTGATCTTTTCATCAAGATTGCTTCAAATTCCTCTTTTCTTTGGATGTTCATTTTCCCCACTGAAAGATGATACTCAATTTTGTGGGATTAATGACTCTTGCCTATAATTCTAACTATTTTGACTTCAAGAATATCCATACCAAGCCAAGCAAGCCTTTAATGCAAAATCTTGTGTTATACTAATTATGACTTCACAATAATTGCATTTTTTTCCTGCTTGTCTTCAATATTTTTTCCTTGACCTGGGAGTTTGGGTATTTGGTTATAATGTTCCTGGCAGTTTTTATTTTGGGGATCTCTTTTGGAAGGAGATCTGTGGATTCTTTCAATATCTATTTTACCACTGCTTCTAGAGTCTCAAGACTTGATAATTTATTGAAAGATAATGCTGAAGGGTTTTTTTTTTATCAGGTAGTCAAATAAATTTAAAAATTATCTCTTCTTGATCTATTTTTCCAAGTCGGTTGTTTTTGCTAATGAGATATTTTATGTTTTCTTCATTTTTTTTTCTTTTTCTTTTGTTTTATTTTTCTTGATGTTTCCTGGACGTTATTAGCTTCTACTTGTCCATTTATAATTCATAAGAAATTGTTTTCTTCACTGAGTTTGTGTATCCCTTCATTGTATTTTTGTGGCTCTTTTACAATTTGACCTATTCTGTCATTATAAGCTAAAATTTTTCCAATATTTTTGTGCCTCTATTACTAAGATGTTAACATTTTCTTGCTTTACTCTAATTTCTTTCCCTAATATTTCCACTCTCTTATGTGATCTTTAAAAATCTTTTTCTGTTCTCTGAGCAATTCTTTTAGGACCTGAGACCAAATTCATATTTTTCTTTGAGAATCTGTAACTTTGTTGTCTTAGTCTGAGTTTTGATCTTCCCTGTCATCATGGTAATTTTCTACAATAAGGTTCTTTTTGTTCTTGATTGTTTCCTTATTTTCCCAGCCTATTTCTTGACTTTTAACTTTATGTTAAAGTTGGGTATTGTTTCTGTGGTCCAAGGGGTCTCTGTCCAAGCTTCAGGTTTTTTATGCTGCTGTTTTCAGAGCTAGTTTTGTATGTTTTCATTTCTTCCGAAGTAGTTTGATAGGAGATATTTTTTCAACTCTTCTGACCTATGCTCTGGTCTATGAAGAACCACAAGCACTCTTTCCTATCTTGCAACTGTGACCAGGGTCCCCAATTCCTATTTAACTATACACTCTAATGTGCTAGTATTTCCCCTTGCCCTGAGACTGCAATCCAGAACCTCTTATGGGTCATGCCACAAAGTCCTGCAAAAAATTCCAGCAATGGAACCCTTATAATCTCTTCTTATCCCCTATGATCAATGGGGATACCCCAGACCTGTGCTGGCTCGCCAGGATTCAGCCTTCACTGGACAGCACTTTCATCCAGTAAGAAAGACCTTTCCTGCCAACTTTCTAAGTTATTATGAACTGGAAAACTGTTTTTACCTTCACCTTTTTTCAGTTTTTGCCACTCTAGAATTTATTTTTAAGAGTTATTTTAAAGTTCTTAGAAGAGGAATTTGGGAGAACTTGGGTGAGTTTCTGATTTTATTCCACTATCTTGGTTCTCCTGAGGATATATATTAATGGAAGGAGGAAAAATAAAAGAAGATGGAGTTTTTGAGGGGTAGGGAAGGTACATGGAACAAGGTCATCCTCTGGGGTTTCTTCACACACACACACACACACACACACACATACACATATGTATGTATATGTTTTGCCTGGGGCTGGCCCTAAGCATAAATGAACCACCTTCATAGTTGTATAGTTCTTGACCTAAAGTGTCAGGGAAAAACACCAGCTGCTCCCCCGCTGCCATGCCCCCACACATTCACATACAAGACAAAATGAATGAACCAAAAAAACATCATTTGGTAAAGAACAGTATTTTGAAAACTTTCCCAGCACCTATGTATAGAGTTGCCAAGGCTGTAAACATCTGTGTTGATACTACTTTCTCTATTTCTGTATATTATTGAGGGAACCATCCCAGGGGCACCAGGAGCTTGCTTGGTTAACTCTTTAACACTGGCCAAAGGTGACTGCCTGGGCCCATAGTGCTAAGTGAGTCTTAGCAGCATCATGGGCAATTTTTGAAATGCACTGGTCCACACCAGTAATTTTAGAGTTTGGAATAAACAATTATAGCTATGGGAGAAAGCAGTATTGGGCTTTAGCTCTTGAGAAGGCAAAAAAGCCTGATAAATAATACATTAACTTTAAAAGAATGTTCCAATAAGATATCAGAAAGGCAATCTCAGTTTAGCCTGGGATATTTAAAGCCATAGGCCAAATGGGATGGGGGGGGAGACAAAGCTTTCTCTGTGAGAGTTTAAGTTGCTTCACTAGGGCAATGACCAAGTATTGCATCCAGAATGTGTTTAGAAGTAGGCTGAATTACTATCCCTTTGGTTAAAATTGTTTCATTGTTTGGTCACTGGTCTATGCCTTGTTTTTGAAACCTCTTCTGATTACTTGAATTCTATAATAAATATAATTCATTAAGTTAAGTACTCTATGTTACTCAGAGTGACCTATCTGAATTGGAACATGATTTTGAGTTAGAAGGGAATTTAAGGCCATCAAGTCCAGTCTCTTAATTTCACAGATGACAATAGATCTAGAGAAGTTGTGAACTATACCAAGAAAATCATAAGCAGTATTAGAAAAAATAGTATATGCTTGTGAACCATAGCCATAGTGCCAACCTGCAACTCTTTACAGGTTCTCTTTTGTTAAGTTGAGATTAACTTGATTCTCCCCTTTCCTGCACATACTCTGGCATTCTGGTAGTTAGCATGGTACTATAACTGCCTCTCAGGGACTTCGAATAAGTTTAGTCGGGGAAGTGGGGTGGAAATACATTTCTATATTCAAAGACTTCAGTTTGTGTCCCCACTAGTGTTATCATTTACACAAATCAGTTTCAGTAACACCACTTACTTTAAACAAAAAATGTTTACTAAATAAAAACAAAAACAAAACTTATAACATAACATTTACTAAGTAAAAGGCAAAAGTATTAATAATCAAAACAAAACATAATTTTATAACTAATAAAAAATTTCATATCAACATACACAGAATATATGGAGGAAAGTGGGAACGAATTTATAGGAATCTAAAATTAGGCATATTAATGGTAAAGCTTTGCTTGTGGCAATATAAGATTCTAGACTTCAGACTGAGATGACTGCAGGGAACCATCTGGTCCATATATCACATACATGGAGGTATCTCTCCTCTTTTTGGATCTTTTATTCTCTTGCTGGATGAAATAGCTTCTCTTTCAATATTAGACTGCAGAAGTAATACTAAGATTTTTTTTAAATTAATAGCAGTCTTATGACAAGTGTCTAAAGAGCTTTCAAGATCTGACTAGACACTGGGGCAGAATGGCATTGTTTAGTAAAAAATCAGTTCCCTTTAAACTTGTAATCTGCAGAATTTCTCAGGTATATAATTCTATGAGCTTATGAGGTACATTCCTCTCAGTCTCAGGGGTCAGTAAAAGCCAAAGTAGGCAAACCTATGAAGGACTTTCCCTTGATCTAGTCATAGTTAATTCTAGAGAACAAGATAGCCTTTCATCCAGGTAATCACATTACATGGGATCCCTCCAGTCAGTTCCCAGCAGCATTTTTCTCCCATCAGAACATTCCTCACAACCCCTAGAGAATCTTTTTGTCTCTATTTAGCAAGCAATTGTGTTCAGCTTCTGTCAGCTTCTTAACTCCATCAACTTTTTTGTTCTGGCTTCTGATAAGTAGTTTCTCTCCTGGGTTTTTTTTTCCTATCAGCTTCTCTTATGACTTCTCAGGTTTCTGATTGATTTCTAATGCTTCAAATCTTAGGCTTATCACATATGCTAAGGTTTAGGAGGAGAAACTTAAAAATGTACATTTTGTCCCATATGGTATGGAATAAACAACTGATACACAATAACTTATAGTCCCTACCTATTTGATTCAGAGTATAAACTAAAGTACTAAACCAAGAACTAAAAAAAAGTCATATAAATTAGCTTCACAGAAATAATGTATTACAATCCTCTTTACAATCAATGAACACTTTTACCTTTGATTTCACTCAGGTTTGCTAAAAACAGTTTCTCTACAAATTGCTTTCTCTGTTTTACAACATGTTTTCTTTCTCCCCCTTTCAAGATACAAAATGTTCTCATAGGACAGAGGCTGTATCAGAGGCTATAATTTTTGCACAATAGTCTAAAGTTTATAAAGTAACCTTTACTTGTCCTATCCAATTTGATCTTCATAAAACCCCTGTGAAATAAGTACTTTTATTCTTCTGTTGATGTGGGAAGTTCCACAAATAATGCAGATTACAACCTCTCTGGAACTTAGTTTCATAGGACCATAGATTTAGAGCTGAAAGATGAAGCCTTAATGGGCAAGGTGGTAAATGCCAGTAGTGGAATTCAAACTCAGATATTTTCATTTAAAATCTAGTTTTTTCCCCCCTCATGTTATTGTTTCCTTTTTTTCTATTTTCTTTTTTTAAAAGATTTTTGCAAGGTGAATGGGGTTAAGTGGCTTGCCCAAGTCCACACAGCTAGGTAATTATCAAGTGTCTGAGTCTGGATTTGAACTCAGGTACTCCTGACTCCAGGGCCGGTGTTCTATCCACTGTGCCACCTAGCTGCCCCTATTCTGTGTATTCTAAGTCAGTGAAGCTGAAATATCAATCATCCTTTAATATTTGTTGTAGATAACCCATATATAAGACTAGATATTAAGACTTTCTAATTGATTTGGTGGGTTATGGAAGAAGTTTAACTTTAATGGCATAATCTTTGAGAACTCAGTGTTGTTTCTGTACCATAATGAGTTATTAGAATGAATTATAGGATCATAGATAGAAAACTGAATGGGCTCTCATAGGACATCTAGTCCAGTACCCTTATTTTATTATAAAGACAGCAAGACCCAGGAGGTGAAGTGATTTGTTTCACAGGAAGTAACTAAAAAAGGGAATAGTATGTCCTCTGACTTAAGAGTCAGTTCTTGAGTGAAAATAGGTTCCTGTTTATTGGATGAGAAAATTTTTGACTTGTCTAGTCTCACATCAATAGAAAGCACCGGAGGTCAGATTTGAATTAAGCATTCAGTCTTAATCTTTCTTAGCTACTGAAAAACATCATCTAAATCCACAGCTTCTACTGCTTCTCCTCTTTCTCTCTTCTAAACTTTTTGTAATCTGTTTTTTTTTAAATTTCATCATGCAAATGAAACTGCTCTCTTCTAAGTTACCAGTGGTGTTTAAATTGCCCATTCTAATGTCTTTTTCCTCATTTCTCAACCTAGTTGACCTTGCTACAGTATTTGACATTAGAGTAAACTCTTATCTCTCTAAATGTTCATACCTCTGCTTTTTCTTCATTCTCCTCTTACCTGACTGGCTATTAGTCTGTTTCTTTAGTTGGGTCATCACTTGCTGTCCCCTCTCTGGACTTTCTTGCCTTAGAGCCCAGGTCTCTGAGAGGTATAATTGCTTCCTTAACTTTAGATCAAAACTCAAGTACTTTGAATTTTTTTAATCTGCTTTCCTTAGCCTGTCACACTGATCTTTTAAACTATTGCACCTCCTTCTCTCCATACCAGGCAAAGTATCTTGAAATGTCTTGGCATGATCAATTGACTTATAAATTGAAGTTGCTTTAGCTTAGTTGTTAAGTGGAAGCATGAGAGACAATTTAGAGTGATGTGAAATAGACATGCAGGGCATATCATTCTCCAAATTGAGTTTTTCCAATCTGGATTTTTTTGAATATTGTTATTCAGTCAATTTTCAGTTGTGTCCATCTTTTCATGACCTTATTTGGGGATTTACTTATGGAAGTAGTTTGCTATTTACCTCTCCAGCTCATTGTATAAATAAAGAAACTGACTCAAACAAAGGAAGTGATTTGTCCAGTGTCACGCAGCCAGTAAGTATCTGAGGCCACATTTGAACTTAGGAAGTCTTAGGAGTCTTCCTGTCTCTAAGCCTGGTGCTTCATCTACTGCACCACAAAGCTGTCTTTTATTGGAAGATAGAATTAAAAAATATAATCAACATAAACTTTTACCTTAATTTCTGCCTACTGTGGCATTTAAGCACTATTGAACCTTTCTTTTTTCTCTTTAATTTTTATTTAAGGAGAAGTATATGACTTAATTCTTTAATGTTTGGACTTATATCAACAAGATGACCTTGTTAAGAATTTTAAGATCTTCTATCATATCAGGGACTGTCAAATCAGGGACTCCAAAGTCAGTCTTATATCTTCCCTGCAGCTATAGATCATGTCTGAAGTTTCCCTAAATGGGACCTAAAATTTTGATAAATTTTAATTTAGAGTTTCAAACTTTGTTGAGTATCCATCTTTTTCATCTCCTGAATTTAAAAGTTAAAATGATTTAAGGAAATTTATTTCACAACCATGGGCCTCTGTTTCCTGATTTCTAAAATGGGGGGATTAGTCTAAATGGCTACTATGTTTTCCTCCATTGTAGTGAGAAATAGGATCTACATCACCATACCTATTGTCACAAAACTCTCTAAAACAGAAAATCATAGGATCTAGAATTAGAAATGATTACAGACACCATTTATTTCATACTATTCTTTTTATAGGGTGTTTAGGTGAAACAGTGGATAGAGTTCTAGATCTGTCATCATAAAGACTCATCATCCTGCTTTTAAATCTGGCCTCAGACATTTACTTGTTAGGTAAGCCTAGGTGGGTCACTTAATCCTGTTTTCCTCAACTCTTCATCTGTAGACTGAGCCAGAGAAGGAAATGGTGAATCTCTCTAGTATCTTTGCCAAGAAAACCCCAAATGGGGTTGACAAAAAATTAGTCAGGACTGACTGAAATCAACCAACTATCAATCACATCATCACCACCACCATACCCAATAACAATTTATTTCATAGATGATGAAATAACATGCAAATATGAAGTATCTTTCAAAGAGACATATTATTTCTCTTTCTTTCTGAATCATCAGCTATCAGTGATCTAATCTGAACTAGTTGAAGTGATATTAGCTAATTGACCATACTCTATCTTTCTTTGGATATTTACAATAGGAAAGACAATGCCTCAAATAGAATCCAATGGTAGAAGTTCAGTAATTTTAGAATTAAGTAAGCTAGACATTGGGCAAAGCATTTGGAGAGGAACTTTTTCTATCTCTACCCTCATGCTACCAATATAACACAAAAGTGACCATCTATTTTTAGCAATATGTGAGAAAGATCCTGACTATTTTTGACACTGAATTGTAAACTTTTATAATTATACATATTCATTCCTTTTATTTTCCAATAGTTAACCTAGGATATGTTTTGGTATTTTGCCTTCTGATATGTCATAGATCCTTAAAAATGGTTATAATTTTGATAACTCCAGTTTACAAATGTATCACCTTATTACAATAATTAACTAATTTTAAGAATAGGGAGATGATATAAAGACCCTAAATTTCACATGGTTTCACTCTGTTTGACTTTTGTGAGTTTATTTTAAAGAAAAGAGTTAAGAATTCAAACATAGTTACTCTAGTTTACCCCCTGACTCCTTTGTGGTTGAAACAATGAGAGAGGAATTGCATCTTCAAATAGAGTGAATTGTCCTCCTTCCTATCCAGAATGGGTTCTTGACAGTCTTGGACTAGAAGAGAGATTAAGAGAAGAAAAGATAAACCTATGCGGGTTGTGCAGGTGGTGGGAAAACTTGACACCACCCTTCGGAGATGCCCTACCCACTTGCCTTTCCTTTATCTCATCATAGCAGTCGAAAATCTATGCAAGCTATTTGATTGTTCCTATGACTGAGATGAATTGACAACAACCAGTTCTATTTCTTTTTGTGAAGTGGAGAATCCCCAAGTCTTACCATCTGGCTTGTCTCTTTGCCTTTGTCTCTTGTCACCATCATCTGACTTACTGACTCCTAGGACTTCTGGACCTTTCTATCTGCTTTGCAGATGAAAATCCTTAATATATTTATTCCTCTCTACCCAAAACCCCACCCCCATGCCAGTTTGAATTCCTTTAGGGACAAAACAATTTCACTTTTTGTATCCCTAGCTCTTAGCTGTGTTTGATGCATAAGAAGCACTTAGATGCTTATTTATTCATTCATATACAGTGAAAATAGCAATGGATTTGAAATCAGAGGACCAATATTTAAAGCTCTATCCTGTCCTTAATCTATTAATGATCTTGTATGACCTTGTACAAATTATTTAACTCTCTGAGTTCCTCAAAACTAGTTACTATTTTGCTTCCGTGTGTTTGGATACCCAAAATTTAACATAACCCCTGAGGAGGCACATAACAAATATTTCACCATGGTCCTCAGTTTACTCATCTTTAAAATGAATAGTTAATACTAGATGACCTTTAAGTTATTTTTTCAGATCGATATTTTTGATTCTCATATTTTCTAACTTCAAATACAGAGTTTCCTCTACTAAACATCACTACCTGTGTTAGTCTGAATGATAGCATGACTGTTTTCTCCTTATATAGGGTTTTGAAAAGGTAGCTTGTGTTTATTTCCTAAAATGGAAATAGAATGCCAGAAGACTACAGCTTTTAATGGTTTATGCACCAGTAAAATATTTTGTATAATCCCATAAAGTGTGTTGTATGAAAAACCACAATTGTGGTCTTTAAACATGACCATTACTGGTCTAGTTTGCAAACTGAGCCTTTTGCTGTAACCCTAGAAGTTTGAAATCCCAGCCCCAGGCCCACTTCTTCAATGTGATTAAACTGGCTTAATATGGTCATGATCTGCCCATAATAAATTACTTCGATAATGAAAATCTTTAAGGAATGAATGAAGGAGCAAATGACCAAGTCTTTTACCTTGACTAGAAAAATGGAAGATTCCAAAAGAGCTGTCCCCACAGGGGAAAAAACAGAAAGGGTATTTAAGTCACATGTTAGTGTTCTGAAACTTTCATCTCCCCAAAGAGTTTATGGAACAGGGCTCATTATTCTTGCTTTTGATCTCCCTACCAGTCTGACTCTAGCCTTGCCCTCCTGAATTACACAGGCAGGCAGCTCATTCATTCTTTGCTTCCAATCCTCCCTCTCAAATGCTACCACAGTCACACATCAGTGCTCCAAAGTATAACAACAAATACATCACTGGCTCTAAATAGGGAAGATAATGCCCATATCATTCACTTCAGTACCAGAGTTGAAAAACACCTTCGATTTAAGAGTGATCATTTAGGGAATGTTCTATGGAACATATCTATTTTCTTTCTATTCCAGACCAATTTTATTGGAACCTGTGGAAGAAGGGCTTTAAGAGGACAGGGTAAGATTAATATTTGTTAGACTTTGGATAATGAATTAATTAATAATGCTACCAGATAGCCAAAGACAACATGTAGAGCTTGTCAGGGTAAGGGAGACAAAAGGGAAAGTAGCAGCTTTTCTTTAAAAACAAAACAAAGCAAAAAAATACCTATTATTTAAACACAGAATCTAATGTTTGATAGCAGAAGTGAAACTCAGTTCACTTACCAAGGCTGAAACAAGTTACAGTCCATTCCCTAACAAGCAGATGTCTCCATATAGACCAATGTTAGTTTTGGTCAAGCGGAAATTTAACACCATTTCTAATCTTGGAGTTCTGGGTTTTGAGATAAGATTGGAAAACAGTATCTTGACCATCTTAGGGGTGACAGGAGAGGATCTTATCTGAGTCAAATAATCTAAACTAAGGCACTGCAGTAACTTATCCATAGAACAGCTAGATGACACTGTGGAAAGAGATATGGACCTGAACTCAGGAAGACTTACTTCAAAACGTGCATCAGACACTAGCTGAGTAACCCTTTGAAGGTCATTTAATCTTTTTCTGCCTCAATTCCTCAATTATAGGACAGTGATAATAGCATCTACCTCTCAAAATTTTAGTGAAAAGAAAATGAGATCATATTTGTAAAGTACCTGTCACATAGTAGATACATAATAAATGCTTCTTTCTTTCCACCAAAGAAGTAATATCATGACAATAAAAATGATAAACTTACAGAGTTGAAAGAAACCTCAAAGATCATCTAGTCCAACACCTGATTTTTGACCTTGTGGCATAATGGAAATATCAACTGCTCTTGAAATCAGGGGGATCTGAGTGCCATTCAGACAAATAGCAACTGTATGACTTTGGTCAAATCACTTAAACACCTAATATTTTAGGTACCTTATCTGTAAAACAGAATTACATAGACATTACCTACTTTTGTATTGTGAGAAGAACATTTTATATGTCTGAAATACTACTTAAAGATGAATTCTTCCTTTTCTGATGCCTATAACCATCCTCTGGATTTCCTAATCCTTGAGGGAAAAAATAAAATGCCACTTGACTCTTAACATCAACTCAAGCTATTATTTTCTACCTCTCCTCCTTTCACAGTCACACTCATAGGAATAACTATCAACACTCAATGTCTCTACTTTTTTCTTCTCACTTTCTTCTTAACCTGAAATCTGTCTTCCAATCTCATAACTTGACTGAAATTGCTCCCTCCACAGTTACCAATGATCTCTTAATTGAAAAATCTGACAGACTTCTCTTGGTCTCCATCTTTCATGACCTTCCTGTAGTATTTTACCCTACTGATATCCCTTCCCCTCCTCTTTCCCTGGAAATTTTTTCCTCTTGGGTTTTTCACAACCATGTTCTTTTGTGAATCTTTTCGTACCTGGCTGACCACTCCTGTCCAATATCTTTTTCTGACCTATCATTCATGTCACAAAGCTTCATCCTGGACCCTAATCACTTGTGTTTTCTTATGCCTTTAATTTTTTGGTGTTCTCATCAGCTCCTTTGGAGTTATTTAAAATTTGAATGTGGTTAATTCCCATTTATTTGTGAGAATATATGCATGTATTTTCCTACTAATCATCCTGTAATTATCTCAAATTCAACATGTCCAAAGATAAACTAATTATCTCCTCCACCCCTAACCTTTGTGGTTGTTTTTCATTCTTCATTCTCCAAAAAGACCAAAGACATTACAAGTGTGATGTCTAAACCCTAGGATGAATTATATTTCAGTGAGGCAGAACCATGTGGTTTTTCAGCCTCAATCTTTCCTCCAGGGTCAACACAATCCAGGTTTAAGACAAAGCCAAGGTGATTCCCAGGATGTCCTGGGTGACTTTAGCCTTTTTTAAACTAAAGCAATGATCATTCACTAATAAAGGGTTAGGTAATAACAGACAAAAGATAGCCTAGTTTGCTATCAAAAAAGAATCAATCTGGGAGGGGAAGACCTTCAGAGTATCTCTTTCAAACTTGCCTATTCTAATAGTGACCCAACTGCCAAGCTGCTATATTCCTGAAGCACAGGTGTGGCCAGATCATTTCTTTCTTAAAACCGAACAATCCACAAACAAAATACTCTAGGGGCTTCTTAGTGCTTCAATAATAAAACACACCAAAGCCCTTTTCAATCTGGTTCTGGTCTACATTTCCAGATGTATCATATTTACTCCCCTTCACGAACTCTGTATTCCAGACAAACAGTATTGCTTAATAAATCATTCTATCTCCAGCCTGTGTTTTTTCCTGCTCTTTCCCTCATGTCCAGAATTAATCTATCAATATGTATTTATTAAATACCTACTATGTGCCAGATATGTTTGATAATGAGAATATAAATACAAAGAATGAAATTATTTATTTGAAAAGAATTTATATTCTAATAGGAAACAATAGCAACATACGCTGTATATTCAGAGTAAAATGTAAATAGAAAAGAAATTGGATATGTTAGTTTGGGGAGGGTACTAGTAGTTGAGGGGATCCTGAAGAAAGGTTTCATGTAGACGGTTGTTCTTGAGATGCAAATTGAAGGACAAGCAGGATTTGGTGTTTCAGCAGTGAGGAAGAATTTTGTTCCAGGCATGGAATTGTGTTCCAGGATACTATTATTATCTCCATAATACAGTTAAGGAAACTAAGACTGCACAGGTTAAGTAATTTTCTCAGAGACAGAACTATTAAGTATCCCAGTCTAGATGTAACCTCTAATCTTCTTGTCTCTAAGACCCAGATTTATATCTACTATATCATAAATAACATACTATATAATATATAACATAAGCTATAACTACTATAGCTTATAAGGCTAAGTAATATAATCTATGTTTTTAGCAGGCTAAATAATGACTGGACTCCAAGTATCATGGCTTCATTTCTCTGTGGAATAGCCTTGAATCTTTTGGAATTACATAGGAGGTAAACCATTAGTGGTCAACTTCCCCAGTAGAGGCTAGGCTTGTTTGGACTTTCAAAGGAACTTTTTGTACTAAGAATACCTGAGAGTATTGAGTAGAATTGAGCTAAATCTGGGATTAGATTGGCATAGATACTACATACGATTTAGGTCTAACTGAGATTTTGAACAGCATTGGCAGATAGAGACTACAGGTGAAGAAAAAAAGAGAATGAAAGACTGAAGAATGAAAATTCATAGGCAGGAAGGCTGCCTACATTTACAGGAAGATCTAGAGCTCAAATATAGTATCTATAAGGCTTTCATGGTCTTTAATATTTATATACATGCATATATTTGTATGTATATATTATATATACAGAGAGAGAGAGAGAGAGAGAGAGAGAGAGAGAGGGAGAGAGAGAGAGAGAGATCAAGGAGGTAGTATTATCAATAGAATGTTAGTCTTTGGGTCAGGAAGTCCTGAGTTGAAATCCTACCCCAATCACTTACTAGTGATTTAGTTTGTTTATATTGTTATTGCTCAATGGTTTAGTTGTAGCTGATTCTTTGTGACCCCATGAACCATAGTAAACCAATACTGTCAAGGAGGTTTTCTTGGTAAAGATACTGAAGTAGTTTGCTTTTTCCTTCTCTAACTCATTTTAAAGATGAGGAAACTGTAATTTACAGGATTAAATCTCTTGGCCAGGATCAGATATCTAGTAAGTGACTGAGGCTGAGTATGAACTCATATTGAGCTCAACCTTAGATTGACCACTCTATCCTAATAGCATATGCTTCACTAGTTTATAATAGAAGCTTAATAAATATTTATTGAATTAAACAGATATATGCATACTGGTTTGATGTTTTAAATGAAAAGAAATTGAAGATTGGGATCCTGGTAGGGCCAGTATGATTGTGTCTCAAAGGGAATGTATGACATTAGTCCAGCTCTGTCTAACTTTCCTGATAAAATAACCTTACTACAAATGGGAGAATCAGTAAAAGTCAAACTCAGATACCCCTAATACCCTTTTCTTTAAATCAATCAAAGACCAAGAGATCTAAGAATTTATTGAAATAAATCCCAGGCTGCTATCAAGGGGAAGGATTTTGTCCTAGGAATGGTTTTAAGATTGAAGGTTAGAAAACCTCTATAGATTCAGGTGAAGGTTAATTAAAACAGAGGGGCAGTTTTTTACCATTCATAGTCCAGTATTAAAGTTCACAAGCAGCAAGAAGCAACTAATCTCAATTGCATTGTATTTAATGAATTTATTTAAAGGATTTCTTTGGAGTTTCTTTTCTTTGTCTACTTAGTTCTAAAGATGGTAAAGCAGACTATTGCTAGAAGTTCACAGAAAAGCAGCCCATGTCATTTTCTTCTATCTGACATAATTATTTTAAAATACACTTATTACCCCCCACACACACACACAGACACACCATTGGAGTGTATAAAGAGTGTGTGTGTGTGTGTGTGTGTGTGTGTGTGTGTGTGTGTATGTGTGTGTGTATAAAGAACAAAAATAGTGTGAACTTGACTTTGTAAAATTATACTGTCAATTTAGACCATGGCAAACAACTAAAAAAATGTTTCTCTCTTTCCTCTTGGGAAAGTAGAGAATAGTTTCAAATGAGATAATATTGTTAAATTTTTCAGGACAGTGCTCTAGCCATAGTAGATACTTAAGAAGGGCTTCTTCCTTTCCTTCTTCCCTTCCCCACTGGGGACAGAATATTGCACAAAATGTCAGATCCACACACAGAGAGATCTAAAAGGAAGGGAATTTGGGTTTAAATCACACCTATGACCTTTGCTAACTCTGAACTTAAGCAAGTCAACCTTTCTGGGCCATAGCTTCATCATTTAATAGAATGGGGATGAAATTGAGTTAGTTACCTTATGATTCTATGAGTTCAAGTAAAGTGAATTACTGTGTGCATAATTAAATATTCAAATATATGTGCAACTTAATGAAAATCAGGTATCATTTATTATGCTGATTTAACACAAAGGAAAGGAAAAATGAGGAATTTTCTAAATGATCTTTCTTCCATGGTCAATTTGCATTGGTTAAAAATATGGTTATTTGGTCTTCAATACAAAATACATATGTAGAAGGTCTCTTCCCATGTCTTGATAGAATGTCATATTAATAGTGACCGTGTCACTATTTCACATTTCTTCAGGCTCTTGGTAAGAATAACTAGAACTTAAAGATAGATAAAGGTAGATAAATAGATGAGACAGAGAGAAAGAGAGAGAAAGAATACCACATTTCCTAGGTGCCTAGGAAGTGGGCACTGCTAGAGGGGGAGATTGCAAAGACCACTGGGAGATTCATTTATCAGTGAAGAAATTACACAGCTCTGGATCAAGAGTGTAAGAAAAGTAATAAATTTTAATTCACTAGTTACTGTGAAAAAAATTACAAGTAAATTCACAGAGTTTTCAATAGAAGTAGTGAAATTAAGAAAGAGGAGAAGAAGGAAAAAAAGAAACAACTACCAGAGACTGGCAACTACGCTAAGAATAGCTCCTAGCAGAGGAGATTTTTAAAGGAGATTAGCATGCTGTCTGTGTTGGGATGGGTTGGGAGAGGAATTAAGGGTGGTAGCAGGGAGGGATTAAGGAGTGACATAATATATGACATAAGGCAATATTCCTGATCATGGATGCAGAGTTTATTTTTAGTTCAGAATGGCATTTTAGTTTTAAGTAATTTATAGTACTCTAAGTTGAAGGCACAGTTTGGCTGGAAGTCAGAGACTGTTAGCACAAGGTAGAATGGAGAAGGATTAAAGACTTTAAAGATTAACTTTTGACAAAGTTTCTGTTTGATGTATGGCTTGTTAATTGAGTAGGGGGGTTTTGTTAGTTATATTCTTTGCAAATAGAGAGTTTGCCTTGTCAGTACAAGGCCAATACAGAAAGGAAACTATTATAACAATACAGAAAAGGATTTCATAATTTTTCTCTAATATAGAAAAAAAGAAAAATTTTGCCATGTTTCTCTCTCTGTGTTTCAGGCTTTCCTTGCATAAAATGCACAGTGGCAATAAAATAGCAATAACAAAGTAACAACAACATCAACTGGTGAATCATTCCATTTAGCAAGCTAGGCTATCTCCAGACATGCTGCATTTTAGTTCTCAGTCATCTTCTTGCCAATTTCCTTCTATATCCTCCACATTACTCTTCCTCACCCCCACCTCCTTGTCCATTTTCCAGTTCTGGAATTACAATCAAATCACTATTTCCATCATCAATAGAAAGCATTTAAATCTATCATCCATTGACTTTATTCACCATGTCACTCCTTGACCAAAACACTCCTTTTTGAATACCCTTTGTTTTGTTTTGTTTTCCCCTATTTTTTTAGATTATTAACTCCTTGGGAGCAGGGATTATCTTCAATTTAAATATGTAAATGCAGATTTTAGCATGGTGTTTTGTATATGATATTTGTCCTTCATTTTCAAAGAAGACCATGGCATCAGGGAGGCGATACCATGACAAGCATATGAAATGGATTTGAGTGAGGAGGTGCTTTGCTTTGCTTTGATGACTTATCATCAATCTCACTTTCTCCTCCAGAGCCATCTGGATCCAGTGGCCAAATATGAATCAGGACAACTGGAGATGTCTCTGGATGGGTGGCAATTAGGGTTAAATGATTTGCCCAAGGTCTTACAGTTAGTCAGTGTCAAGTGTCTGAGGCTGGATTCAAACACAGGTCCTCTTGACTACAAAGCCAGTGTTCTATACACTGCACAATCTAGCTGCCCCATAAATGTTTTTTGGCAAGACAATGGGCTTAAGTGACTTACCCAAGGTCACACAGTTAAGTAAGTATTAAGTGTCTGAAGCCAGGTTTGAATTCAGGTTCCTCTGGCTCTATCCACTGCACCACACATATAATCGGCACTTAAATACTTCTTTCTATCCATTCATCCATTTCTTCTCATCTACTCCACTCTTAAGAAATAGGAATAATATCAATATGTGATTTAAAGAAATAGATCTTTGAGTGGGCCCCCTTATAGAATATGTCAAATATATCTATAATATACAATGATCACTTCCATTCCTTATACATCTGGAAAGTCAAGAAATCTACTTGAATCATAGAAAACCATTCCTTCCTTTAAATTTCTGATCTCTAAGCAGCAATGAAAAAACTAACTCAGGATGCTTCATTTTTGATAAATTTTCCTCTGATCAATTGCATTTTGAATGGTGGCAGGTAGAGTTAATCTTTATGCTGGCCCTGATAACCAAAATCAAAACTGTATGTTCTGCTGCCTGCCTAAAGATATTATTCATTGGCACTTTTATTGACTATTGAGTGAATATTTACAGAAAATAATTTGAATGGATTATTTTTTGATTAATTAATTTTATTTTTATTTCACCCCCCCCAGCTACATGCAAAAGCAAGTTTCAACATTTACTTCCAAAATTCTGAGTTCCAAATTCTCTCCTTTCCTCTCACCCTACCTTTCCCCATTGAGAAAGCAAGTTACTTGGTAGGTTAAAAATATATAGCCATTAAAAACATTACTACAATGGTTATGTTGTACAAGTAAATATAACCCTTCTTCCCAAAGAGAAAAGAAAACTCAAGAAAAATAGACATAGAAAATGTATGCTTCAGCTTGTATTCAGACACTATCAGCTCTGTCTTTGGGATTGAGAGCATTCTTTATCATAAGTCCATCAGAGAAATTGCTTCAACATTTATTTTTGGACAATTGCTATTTCTGGCTGCATTTCCCTCAGTTCTATTCCCCCACCCCCATTTATTGTATTTTTATTTCTCCTTTCACCCTTTCCTTCCTCATAAATGTGTTGCCTCTGACTACCCCATTGCATGATCTTCCCTCTTTTCTATCACCTACAACCTCCTCCCCTCTGCCTGTCCCCTTTCTCCTATCCCTTTTCTCTCCTATCTTCCTCTAGGGTAAGATAGATTTCTAGACCCAATTGAGTGTATATATGTTATTCTCCCTCTGAGCCAGTTTTGATGAGAGTAATGTTCACTCACTCACCTTCTTCTACTCCACTAAAAAAATTTTTTCTTGCCTCTTTTATATGAAATAATCTTCTCATTCTATCTCTCCTTTCCCTTACCCCCAGTACATTCCTCTCTCCCCATTAACTCCATCTTTTTAAAATCTTATATCATCAAATTCAACTCCCTCCTGTGTCTTGTCTATATATTTTCCTTCTAATTGCCCTAATAAATGAGAAGGTGCAAAAGAGTTATCAGTATCGTCTTCCCAGGCAGGAATACAAACAGTTCAACATCATTAAGTTCTTCATAATTTGCCTTTCCTCCACCCTCTCTGTAATTCACTTGAATCCTGCAATTGAAGATCAAACTTTCTGTTCAGCTCTGATCATTTCATCATGAAAGTTTGAAAGTTCCCTATTTCATTGAATATTCATCTTTTCTTTTGAATTCTTTTCAGAATTTTTCTGGGTAGTTGATTCTCTGTTGTTATCCAAGCTCTTTTGCCTTCTGAAATATCATATTTCAAGTTCTATGAGTCCTTAATGTAGAAAATGCTAAATCTGTGTTATACTGACTACAGCTTCGTAGTATTTGAATTGTTTCTTTCTAGCTGTTTGTAATATTTTCTCCTTGACTTGTGAGTTCTGAAATTTGGCTGTAGCATTCCTGGCAGTTTTCATTTTGGAATCTCTTTCAGGAGGTGATCAGTGGATTCTTTCAATTTCTATTTTACCCTCTGCTTCTAGGATATCAGAGCAGTTTTCCTGAATAATTTGTTTAAAAATGAAATCTAGGCTTTTTTTTTCTTTTGTCATGACTTTAAAGGAGTCCAAAAATTGTAAATTATCTCTCTTGGATCTGTTTTCCAGGTCAGTTGTTTTTTTCCAATGAGATATTTCACATTTTCTTCTAGTTTTTCATTCTTTTGGTTTTTTTTAATTGTTTCTTGTTTTCTCACAAAGTCATCAGCTTCTCTTAGCTTCATTCTACATTTGAAGGAATTATTTTTTTCAGAAAGCTTTGGTATCTCTCTTCTATCTGGTCAATTCTCCTTTTTTAAGGGCTTCTCCTCATTGGTCTTTTAGACTGCTTTTTGCATTTGACTCAAACTGTTTTAAGATGCTGTTTTCTTCAACACTTTTTTTATCTCCTTCACCAAGCTGCTGACTTGGTTTTCATGATTTTCCCACATCACTCTAATTTCTCTTCTTAATTTTTCTTCTATCTCCTTTACTTGGTTTTCAAAATATTTTTGAACTCATATAACCTGAGTTGTTTTCTTGGAGATTTTGGATTCAGAAGTTTTGACTTTGTTATGTTCTAAGTGTATATTTTGATTCTCCATAGGACTAAAGTAATTGACTATGGTCAGATTTTTTTCTTCTATTGTTCGTTCATTTCTCCAATTTATGATTTGATTTTATCTTTTTTTTAAGGTGGGGCTGTTTCCAGTGTGGAGGACATACTGTTCCAAGACTTTGAGGCTTTTTGCAGTTGTTTTCAAGGACACCCCACCAGGACCAGCAAGTTTTCAATTTCTCAAGGTCTATGGGAGGGTCTGACTACTCTCCTGACCTGTGCTTTGGTCTTTGGATGACCATAAGCACTCCTTTCTGCCCTGGAGATTTGAGGAGGGTCCCTGTTCTACTATGGCAGTGTGGAATGACAGATCCAGGTCACAGGACCCAATCTTGGAAATCAACCTCTATAATATCCCGTGACCCCCTTATCATCTATGAGCTGAGTGCTCTGGAAGTAACTACCAGGTGGGTATCTGCTGGGTGACTCCCCAGGTCAGCTCCTCATCCCCTGGAGCTGAGTCTGTGCTGCAGCTTTTCCTGGATTGGGTCCTGCTCTCACTCTGATGCAGCAGAGTTTTCCTGCTGACCTTTCCAATTGTCCTTAGCAATTCCTGTTCTGCCAGACCCAGGTGCCTCCAGGGGCCCCAGTCTCCTAAGGTCTGTTCCTGGATGATTGGAACTGGTTCACTCCAGTACAACCAGGGATGCATTGTGGGTCCTTTCTAAACCCAGTGTAATAGACTCTTCTTGAGGATTTTCCAAGTTGTCTTGGGCTGGAATTTGTCTCAGTTTTTTTTGTGGGTTCTGTCACTCTAGAATTTGATTAGAATCATTATTTAAAGGTGTTTGGAGATTTGAGGGAGAGCTCAGGCAAATCCCTGCCTTTACTCTGTCATCTTGACTCTGCCCCCAGTATGGATTATTTTGAAAAAGTAAGAGTTTCTACTTTATTCATGTATAGTGTTAAGAATGCGATTTAAGTTTAATCAGTGCAAAAAAAAACTAAATACAATAATTTTGTTAGAAGATACTACATGTTATTTCAAATTGTGCAAGAATAGATATCTGGCTATAGATTCCTTTTATGGTAATCACATGAGATGTTCTATTTGTTGTTGTTTAATTGTTAGAATCATATCCCCCTCTATGTGACCCTATTTAGGATTTTCCTGGATAGGTTTACTGGAAAGGTTTGCCATTTCCTTCTTCAGTTCATTTTATAGATGAGAGCACTGAGGCAAATAGGGTCAAGTGATTTGCTCAGGATCACACAGCAAATATGTATCTGAGGCCACATACTTTATCATAATGAAGATGAGTCTTTCTGATTCCAAGTCTAGTGTTCCCTCCACTGTACCACTTAATTTGAGATGACTCAAAGAAAGTAACAAAACATAGCAGTATCAAAATAGAAAAAAAGACACATTGAAGAGGTATTGCAAAAGGTAAATTCAATAGATCTTGACAACAAATTGTATCTAAAGGTTGAAAGTTGATGAAGAGTTGAGGTTGGCACCTAGGTTGTAGGTCTGGAAGATGAGGAGCTTAGTGCTGTCCTCTACAGTAATAGGTAAAGAAAGAAGGGTATAATGGTTCACAGAAAAAAATGACTTTAGATTTCACCCTGTTGAATTTAAGATGTTTTCTAGACATACAATTTGAGAGGTGTGAGAGGTAATTGAAGATATGAGACTGGAGGTTAGGGCAGGAAGAGATAGATTTGAGAAACATCAGTATAGACATAATAATTAAATCTATGAATTCTGATAAAATCAACAAGAAAATAAATTCTGAGAGAACCTTACTAGGAAAAGAGATCTTTCTCCTTTTGTGATACAAGAGAACAAATAATTGGAATGATGGATCAAACTTGGATTCAAGGGCCTAACGAGGGCTAAAAGAAACTTGCTAGATGATATCAAGGATTTTTTTGTTGTTGTTCTTTATTTTGTTATGTTTTGCTTTTTTAAGAAAACTTAGTTCTCTTTTCTGGTATTGACTTCAGCAAATTCAGAATGACTTTATAAATATTCTTAGTTCTCCTTACTAACCCATTATGGATCTATCAACTATAAATTCTTCTAAACCCTTCATAAACTTATTTTTTCCTGGTTATATTATTTACTGATAGAAAGATGGTGTAGTATATTGGAAGAAGAAGAAGAATTAAAGTTTGAGTCAGGAAGTCCTGAATTCAAATTAACCTTAGTTTCTTCATCTATAAAATAAGGATAATAATTCCAGTAATAATAATAATAATAATAATAATAATAACAACAATAATAATAATGATGATGATAATAATACCAGAATAATATCATCATCATAATACCAGTAATAATAATAATTTCATAGTAATAGTACCTATCCCAAAGGACTATGAGATGAGTATTTAAAGTTATGAGATAAACATTTAATGCTGAGATAATTATAAATAATGCTGAGTTAAGTATAAAAAGTATTTACAAACTACATCTACATCTATATATCTCTCTCTATAGATATATGATCTGTACATATAAAGGTATGTATATATATTATTTTATAAGGACGTAATAGTTTTTCTCTTATGCAAGACATTAATTACATGAATTCAAAACTTGCTTCCTATTTTAACTAGTTGGGTGACCATGACCAAATTATTTAAATTTATTGAGCACAAATTAATCATCATAAGATGTACATACTAATGTCTATCATAATAGTTGGTGAAGCTATGAATTGGACCAACCATTCTGGTAAGCAACTTGAAATTATACTAGAAAAGTGATTATAATGTTTATGACTTTTGAAGAAGAGATCCCTATGCTAGGACTTTACCCAAAGTAGGTCAAAGATAGAATGAAAAGTTTCACAAAAGCTAAAATAATAATATCCACTTTTTTGTGATAGCAAAAACTTGGAATAAACATGGATATCCATGGTCTGAGGAATGACTAAAAATTGTGAATAATAATAATAATGATGATAACTAACATTTATTTAGTACCTACTAAGAGTTGGGTACTATGCGGAGAATTTTACAATTATTATCTCATGTGATCCTCACAACAACCCTGGGAGTAGAACCTATTTTCAGTCCCATTTTGCAGATGACGAAACTGAGTCCAAGAGAAGTTAAATGACTTGCACAAGTGTCAGAAAGCTACTAAATGTCTGAGAGTGGAGATGAACCCAGATCTTCCTGATTTCAAGCCTATCCATTGTGCCCCCAAGTAGCCTGTATAAATGTAATGACAACCTAACAAATGATAAATGTGAAAAATTAGGAGAACATGAGAAAACATATATGAACTGATGGAAAGTGAAATAATCCAACCTGGGAAAACATCATACACAATGGCTAAACAATGATAAGAACAAAAAACCAAAATGGAATGCTGTATAATTATAAAAATCAAAATTGATCTCAGACAAAAGTTGTGAAAATGCTCAACCTATCCCTCTATTGCAGAAGTGGAAGACGATAGATTTGATGGATTTCATGTTATTAGCAGTCTTTTTTTAAAATAATTTTTAAATTTATTTAATTTATTTAATATTTATTCTCATTTTGTACAATTAATGTTATTTTTACATTAGTAAAATATTCTTGTTTAAGAGTAAATGAGGTACCCCCTTCCCCCATAAATATAGACTTGCTTCAGTGATAAAGTAAAGGGGAGAGAAAAAAAATTAAAATTAAAAAAATAATAGTAATAATTGTAGGTATGGCCAGGTGGAGCAATGGATGGAGCACCAGCCCTGGAGCCAAGAGCACCTGAGCCCACATCTGGCCCAGTACACCCAACAATCACCCAGCCGTGTGATATGCAAGCCACCCGAACCCCACTGCCCTGCAAAAACTGAAAAAAAAAGAAAAACAAGACCCCAAATAAAATAAAATAGTAAATAGTAATAATAGTAGGGGTGGCTGGGTGGTGGACAGAGCATTGGCCCTTGAGCCAGGAGCACCCAGGTCCAAATCCAGCCTCAGACACCCAAGGATCACCCAGCTATGTGGCCCCAGGCAAGGCCACCCAGCCCCATTTGCCCTGCAACCTTCCCCCAAAAATAATAATAATACAAGATGTGCTTGAGTCTTTGTTCCAACACCAACAACTCTGTCATGGGTGGATCACATTCTTTATGATAAGTCCATCACAAAAGTTAATTCCATATTTTTCCAGCATTGCTATTGCTGATTGCAACTCCCTCCTTTCGTATTTCTCCACTACCATGTACTATATTTTCTCTCTCCTTTCACGGTGCTGTAGGGTAGCTGAGTGGTGCAGCAGACAGATCCCTGGCCCTGGGGCCAAGAGGCCCCGAGCCCCCATACCACCCCTTAGGCCCAGAATCCACTTGGCCCTGAGGTCCCAGATAGGCCATCCAATCCCAGGCCCTTGTAAGAAGTAACAAAGAAAAAATGTGTTATATTTGACCACTCTCCCCTCATGGTCCATCCTCTCCTCCATTACTCACATCCCCCCCTTCCTCCTGTCCCCCCCTCTCTCCTTCTTACTCCAAATGCCCATACCCCATTGAGTATATATGCTGTTTCCTCTCCTAGCCACCTCTGATAAGAGCGAAGATTCCTTTGTTCCCCCTTGCCTTCCCCCTTTCCATATCATTGCAATAGCTCATTATAATAAAGAAAAATCTTATTATATGAAATATCTTGGCCTATTCCCCCTCCCCTTTTTCTTTCTCCCATTACATTTCCCTTTTTCTATTGATTCCATTTTTACACCATATTTTATCTTCGAATTCAGCTTTCTCCTGTGTTTCAACTATAAAAGCTCCCTCTACCTGCTCTATTAACTGAGAAGGTTCGTATGAGTATTATCAGTGTCACTTTTCTATACAGGAATACATGCAGTTCATCATCATTAAGTCCCTCATATTTTCCCCTTCTCCTCCAATCTCTATGCTTCACCTGAGTCCTGTATCTGAAGATCAAACCTTCTGTTCAGCTCTGGCCATTCCAACAGGAACATTTGAAATTCCTCTGGTTCATTGAAAGTCCATCTTTTTGCCTGGAAGAGGACATTCAGCCTTGCTGGGTAGTTGATTCTTGGTTGCATTCCAATCTCTTTTGCCTTCCGGTATATTGTATTCCAAGCCCCATGAGCTTCCAATGTAGCTGCTGCTAAGTCCTGTGTGATCCTGTCAGCAGCTCCACAATATTTGAACTGTGTCCTTCTAGCTGCTTGTAATATTTTCTCTTTGACTTGGGTGTTCTGGAACTTGGCTATGATATTCCTAGGGGTTGGTTCTTTGGGATCTCTTTCTCGGGGGGATCAGTGGATTCTCTCCATTTCTATTTTGCCCTCTGCTTCTAGGATATCAGGGCAATTTTCCTGTAGTAATTCTTTGAAAATGATGTCAAGGCTCTTTTCCTGATCATGACTTTCAAGTATTCCAATAATTTTTAAATTATTTTTCCTAAGTCTGTTTTCCATATCAGTTGTTTTTTTCAATGAGATATTTCACATTTTCTTCTGATTTTTCATTTTTTTGGTTTTGAAGTATTGATTCCTGATTTCTGGCAAATTCATGAATCTCCCTGAATTCTATTCTTTGTCTGAAGGATTTGTTCTCCTCAGAGAGTTTTCTTATCTCTTTTTCCATCTGGCCCATTCTGATTTTTAAAGCATTCTTCTCCTCCATAACTTTTTGAACTGTTTTATCCATTTGACCTAAGCTGGTTTTTAGCATGCTATTTTTCTTCAGCATTTTTTTTGAATTTTCTTGACTAGGCTGCTGACTTCATTTTCATGTTTTTCCTGCATCTCTCTCATTTCTTTTCCCAGTTTTTCCTTCTAACTCCCTCATTTCATTTTCAAAGTCTTTTTTAATCTCTGTTATAACCTGATCCCAATTTCTGTTTTTCTTGGAGTCTTTATATGTAGGAGCTTGTGCTTCCTCATCTTCAGACTGAGTATTTTGATCCTTCTTGGGCTCATTTGCAAAATATTTCTCAATTGTGTTCCTCTTTTTTCTCTGCTTGCTCATTTTTCCCAGCCTGCACCTGTTTTGGGGGTGCTTCCAGAGATTTTGGGACACTCCCACAAGGGTCTCAGTGTGTGAGGCTCTGTCCACCCTCCTGGTCTGTGAATGACCATAAGTGCCCCCCTCTGCCACAGGGCCAAGGGGGGGGGCTCTGCTGCTTTTGGGGGGGGGTGCCTAGACTGGGATCAGGATCTGAATGTGGTCAGAGCCCCAGAGTCCTGTTCCTGGGGCAGAGGACAGAGCTCTGCAGTTTCTCTCTTTTCACTCCCCTAACTCAGTTCAATGGACTCATGTCCTGGGGGGCTCCTGCTTACTGGCTCCACCTGCTCCTGTTTCCTGGATCTGGAATGCAGTGGCCAAGCAGCTTGCTGTGTGCCCTGAGGGCTGGGCTCCATGTGCTCATTCTGGCAGAGGTCCCCCGCTGGTCCCCCACTTTGTGCCCCGTGCTCCCTGGGGCACAGGTCAGGAAACTCCCCTGCTGCTGTGAGCCACGGCTCCCAGCACCCTGGGGCTGCCTCCGGGAGGCTGAAGTTCTTTTGCTCTGGCCTGCTGCCCCTCTGGCAGGCCACCCCTCCAACCCCGGGGAGCAGAGACTTTCTGCTCTTTTCCAGGTTACCTTGAGTAGGAGCACTGCCTCATTGGGTCCCTCTGTGGGTTCTGTCTCTTGAAAATTTAATTAAAGTCCTTAGTTTCAAAGATTTATGAGAGAGCTCCTAAGACACCCTCCACTCTTGTTGCCACCTTGGCTCCGCCCCTATTAGCAGTCTTAAATCTACTGCTTAGCTTTGTTTAACCCATGAATTCTTTTAAGGTCTTTAGAATACATAATGTTGCATTGAGAAGTGAAGAGGGAAGGATATATTCAGAAATTAATTCAGTACTAAGGCAAAATATATCAATAAAAATAATATATAATTTAAAAAATACTAAAATCTATTTTACAGTTTTCACAGTCATTGTAAGATTTAAATGAGATATTGTATACAAAGCCCTTTGCTAGTCATGAAAACATTTATGAATGTCAGTTATTCTTATTTAAATGGTTCATAATTTCCTACCTCTTGCATAAAAGAGTTTTCTACCACTTACTTCATTTTATTTGTGTTAATGACACCTCTTTCAATTTACCAGGGGCTCAGCATTGACAAACTTAATTATCTATTCTACATTTTTAGGGTTTTTAGGGTTTTTTTAAGGGTTTTTTTTGTAAGGCAAATGGGGTTAAGTGGCTTGCCCAAGGCCACACAGCTAGGTTATTATTAAGTGTCTGAGACCAGATTTGAACCCAGGTACTCCTGACTTCAGGGTCCTTGCTTTATCCACTGTGCCACCTAGCCTCCCCTATTCTACATTTTTAACAAACAAATGTCTGTTCATTAAATCTACACCCTTTAGAATGTTAGGTTTCTAGATTAGTGACACTCACCTTTTATCTTTCTACACTCAAGAATGTGTTTTAAGTCGGTCTTATGAGAACTTTCATTTCAGTTTCCTCAGATTGAAAAGGAGTTTGAAGACCTGGATAGATTTGGATGAATTGCTATGGTATGAAATGATCAGAAGTAGAAGAATAATCTGTAGTGTAACATCAACAATTTTGAGGACTTTTTAAACTGATGAACAGTGAAATGAGTAGAACCTGAACAATTAATACAATAATAGCAACACTGTTAAACCAAAACAACTTCGAAAGTAGTAAGAACCATGATGAATACAATGACCATTTGTGATTTTAGAGGACTCATAATGAAATATTTACACATTACAGAGAGATGATGGATTTAGAATGCAGAATGAGACACATAGTTTTGTATGCAATCATTGAAGAATTTTATTATTTTGCTTGATTATGTATATTTATTACAAGAAATTTACTTTTTTTCTTTTTTTTCCCTGGCGGGGTGGAGAGTGATAGAAAGAAAATCAATTTTTTAAAGGGGGGTAGTATTTCATGTGAATAAAACATATGTGCCTCCAAATTAGATCAATTATATGTTTTACTTTGTTTCAAGAGATCTCATGAAGTGGGAGTAATCTATATATTTTAATGTAAATAAAAAACAAATTAATAAAACTATAAAAAAAAGAATAGCTAAAAGGAGTGGAGTTGGAATTGATGGTCTGCAATGTCTCTTCTCACTTTAACATTTCATAAGCCATGATTTTTTTTGTTCATCTTAGTTGCTCTCTCTGGGTTTTTGCTAAGGTTTTATATCTTTCTGACATGTCACAATGAAAACTGGAACTGATGTGTCCTTTGAAGGAGTTTGACTCAAGGATTACTTGGTGGACACTAATAATCTCCTTACTTCTACCTTGGCTACAGACAGTGATGTCCCTCCATCATGAGGTATGACAGGTTTGTTGCAAAGAGAATTTTCTGTGTTCATTACTTTTATACAGATACACACACACACACACACACACACACACACACACACACACACACACACACACCTCATAACTTCTGTGTTCCTGAGTACAGTGACAGGTATAATAGAAAACAACAGTGACTGCCACTGTGACTTATAGCCAAGAAAGGAGACAGTATGAGAGATGAAGCCTGACCTCTTTCTGTTTCTTTTTGTATTCTTCCATCCTCAGTCTTTTACTTGCAGAATGATGGAATATTGAAGGGAAAGGTGGCAGTACCCTCCTTTGAATTTTGTTGAGAAGTATGGCACTCTAGTGATCACATACTGTGGCTTAAAAACCAATATATTTATTGGTTAAACAATGAATGAATGAATGGGTGCATGAAGGGATAGAGTGACAGGGGGGAAGATTTCTGAATCTGGATTATTTTAATATGGTTCTACGGTTTACTAGGTGGTTCAATTGATAGAACCTTGGACTTGGGAGTCAGAAAGACCAGAGTTCAAATCCCTCTGATACTTAATAGCTGTATAACTCTAATCAACTTACTTAACTTCTGTTTGCCTCAGGTTTTTCATTCATAAAATGAGGATAATAATGGCACCTACCTTCCAGGGTTGTTGTGAAGAAGAAACAACATAGTAATTGCATAAAGGCTTAACATAGTGCCTAGTAAAAAGTAAGTAATATATAAATATTATTATAGTTGTTGCTAATGCTATCAAACATCACTTGCTTCAATATCATTATCTATAAAATGGGGATAATGATAGCATTTTCCTATGGTTGTTATGAGGATCAAATGAGATAACATGTCCAGAGCTTTACAAACCTAAAAGTATTATATAAATGCCAGTTACAATAATAACAACAACAATTAGCATTACTACTACTGCCACTACTACCACTACTGCCACCACTACTGCTACTTCTGTTGTTATCATCATCATCATCATCATCATCATCATCATCATCATCATCATCATCTCTGCAGGCTTAAATCCATGGATTTTTTTCCTGGCTTTAGCTTTGTCAGTTGTAAGTGGAGGGAGTTGGACAAGATCTATCATCCTGGTTCTTGATCTTTGTTTATGTATTTCTGAATCTGTGATATTATTGGTAGATGCAAGTCCTAGCAAGGAAAACCCCTTTCTTGGTGCAGATCTGCAACAGACCTACTACTTATTGCCATAGAGAGTTGATTGCATCATTGAGAGACTGTGACTAAGGTAGACAGGAAGAGTGGATAGAATGTTGGATTTGGAGTTGGAAAGACCCAAGTTCCAATTGTACCTCTGATAACTATTAGTTATATGATCTTAGGCAAGGGTCTTACTTTCTCTCAGCTGCATCTATAAAATGGGGAGAATAACTTTACTTTGTAGGGTTATTGTGAGGATCACATGAAATAAAGTAAAAAGTACTTTGCAAAGAATGTTGTTGTTCTTTGTTGTTCTTATCCATATTTGAATTTTAATCTTCTTGAGTCTCTGGCTCTTCATCTGCCCCACTATGCTACCTTTCATTAGAAATCCTTTGAACCTAGGGGCAGCTAGGTAGCACAGTGGATAGAGTACTGGCCCTGGAGGACTGGAGTTCAAATTTGACCTCAGACACTTAATAATTACCTAGCTGTGATACCTTGAACAAGTCACTTAACCTCATTGCCTTGCAAAAACAAAACAAAAAAAATCCCGTGATGTGGATTTTTTGGATGTGGATTAAGTGGATGAAACATAAGGAAATTTCTATTTAATGAAATTTTTAATTTTCTTTCAATATCCAAATCTGGATTATTTAGGACATGAGAAAACTTAAATAATTCCTTTAACAGAAATTCCTCAGACGTTTTGGTAGCCTAAGCCACCTATTCACTTTTTGATTTCCTTTGCTTTATATTTCTTTCCCAGATCTACAGTTTAGAAAGAAACCTTGCCATATGCACAAAGGGACACATGGTAATGGTTCTCAAGGGACTTATCTTTAGTACAGATTCACTTTTCCCTTTGGAATTTCCTAGAGATGGCATCAAAACACATAATGGTGCCCCAAATCAAAACAACTGTGTAGAACAGAAGTATCAAAAACATAGCCCAATATTATCTGATGCTATCAAACCAGGTTAAAATGTAATTGGTAATTCTTGGAAATCCATAGAAAGTATAGATTTCCTCTCCCTGTTCTTTTCCATCTTCCTTAAGAATCCCAGTCAAGGGATGGCAGCCAGGGTCCATGATTACATAGTTTTGGAGGCATATTCCAACTTTCTGTCCCCTTTTATTTTGTTATGAAGAGACAAGGATGGAATTTTTCCTTCTCAGGAGTTTGAAGAATCTCAGGAGCCCCACCCTACACTTATTCAGCTTCTCTGGGGCCCCTTCCAATTATGTGATGACTTAGGAATACAAGTATCGTGAGCAAGTACACATCAGCTGTCCAGATTTAGTGTTCACCTTTTCCAATAGAAGTTTGTAGTAAATGATCCTCAACCTGACCTTCACCATCCTACTAGTTTCATCATTAGCATTGTTGTCATCCTGCCTGATGACCAATAGCTAAGTGACTGGTGACTTAGGTCTCTTAACTCAGCAACTTTCTTATGGGAAAAAAAAATCCTAGCAGGACTATTAAGAAAAGAGATTGTGAAAGACATTCCTCTCTTGAAAATAAATGCAACAACTAACCTGAGTTATAAGAAGGCAAGGCTTCAAAAGTATTTCATGATAACTTTATTTTTAGGTTCAGAAAGCATTTGTTAATCATTTACTTCTATTTTTGCACATGTCAGGCACCATATAAAAAGAAACATGGTTAGTCCAAAAAGTATGGTAACTACTATTAAAATTAAATTGTTACAAAGGATTAACTCCCCCTCTTACCTCCTTTAAGTTTTGGTTCCCTCAACTGGGAATGCTAATAATTGCACTACCTACATATCAAGATTTCAATTAAGCAAGAACCATACAAATGTGAATGCTAATAGTCAAATCACCCAAGTCAATGTGTATCACAGATGTACACATACACAATGGAGATTAACCTATTCAGATTAGTGGTATGACCTCTACCCAGTTAGAAGCAAGGTTGGTATGACCTCTACCCAGTTAGAAGAATAAACCTAGTATAGTCCCTTTACCCAGAAATAATTGAGCAAATTTATAGTTTTTAATGGACAAGCTTTCCTCATGACATTGGGAGAGATAGGTAACCATGCCACTCAAAAAAGTATTTATTAGCCCCTGACCATGTTGAATGGTTTCCAAGATAGTCAGATGATTAATCTAGTTGTTTCCTGAATATGTGGGTTTAGGATCAAAGGTTTTCTCAATTATATGAGAAATTTAACATTTGAGATATAAGTGAATTGGGATGGCCAAGGGTTGGAAGAGGTGATAGAACAAAGCAACTACTAAAGAGATACAGAATTATGACAGTAGGCATATCTCAGAAATTGAATATGATCATGCTTCTTCTTTATATTTCTTTGTTGAGGGGAGAGGTATCTTAAGAAAAAGTGGTTCTTGAAATGGGGAGAAGTAAAAGTTATTAAATGGCAACAGATAGAAATCTGAGAAGAGCCATCACAAATTTCACAGATCAATTCTCACAGGTCTAATATGGGAGAACATGGGTTAGGGAGAAAAGGAGGAGATTATTGGCAAACAGACTTAAGACAAATGCTGACCTACATTTGTAAGGAGTTTTTTCACTAAGAATTCCCTATATTACTAAGAACAAGAAGTCCAGCCTCTATCCTTTCCTATTGGTCAAACTACAGTGAAACTACTTCAAATGATTCAAGGGTCTATCTTTACAACACTCATTTAAGACAATGTGACCTTTTCTAGAGAATCACCAAGCTGGAAGGGGTATCTAGTGGAGTTCTCTACAGGGGAACTGGAAAATAAATGCTAGGGGACAGATTTACAGTTATCATGTCTTACAAACTCTGAGGTTCCAAGTTTAAAGTTGTGCCAGCAACACTTCTAAAACTTCTGAGATTTGAGAAAATGGTACTAATGTAATAGAAGATGCTTTTAATGTAATAGCTTTCCTCCAACAGGAAGAAGATGGGTCAGCAGTAGAATGAGATTTTTCCTTAAGAAATCTTGATGAATTCCAGTGCATTCTTCCATAATGAAAAAGCTTAGCAAGCACAAAAGGGTAGACTAAGAATTTCTTGAGGAGTAGCTGGCACCTTCTCCTTTTGTGCCCATAACTTTAGTGCTGCCCTCACTAAACCCAACACACAATACTGAGCACAGAGTAGAAGTTCAATAAATATTTGATTGAATTCAGTGACCCATACATAATAAACTTATATGCCTATGTATGGCATGTAGTGGCTTTAAACATCTAGAACACAAGAAACTATTTTTCAAATTAAATAAGACACGGAAAGTCAGTAATATGGGTAACCCCTGAGAAAAGGCCAACAGATTTAACATGTTCTACTTAATATTAAGACAATTTATTCTTTTTTCTCCCTACAGTACGCATAATATACATTTTCTGAAGACTTTGGAGACCATCAATTTCCCAAGCAATGTAATTGAGCAACTGACTTTTTTAGACTATTTGCTTTAAAAAATCGTGAGTCAAAGGAAAAAATTCAAGCTAAGGAACATTTATATTGAATAATCTTTACTTTCAAGTGACCATAAAAGTACTAAATGTAACAAGGTTTTCATAAGTACCTGAGTTCTGTCAGCTGGTTCTGTTCCATCAAGGGTAACTCAAAGGATTCTAAATGGCTCTATCAGTAACATTTTTATACTAAAACTCATCTAACTAGGGATATTTTAAGCATTCCCATTTCTTTCCAATATTTCTCTGATGTTTACAATAATGAAAACCTTAAGAATGTTACTTAGAATACATATTCAAATACATTTTAACTCCTTTCTTGGATTTTTCTTCATCATTGAAACCATCTAGGAAAACATGTAGCATTCTACAGGTTACAACTGAAAGGCACAAAAAAGCTGTACTCAATAAATGAATTAGTATGAAATAAGAAAAAAAAGAATATTAACTCTTTGGATGAGCTTTCAGTCTTTATGAAGCTAGATTCTCTAGACTCCAAAATGATTGAAGTACTATACCAAATACTATACAGAAATAATTTAAAATCTTTATACAAGAATGTAATTGCAGCATGGATAAAGCTTCACATTCTACAATAGGGCAACTGAACTGCCAATCCATCTTTCAAATGTGAGCTTATTCCTTTTATCTTATTCATTTATGCGGTAGTTCTCATGGATTTCTGGATGGATGTCACACACAAAAGCCAGCAGGTTTTCCAGGACTTCTTCCCTGTTCCTCTGGAAGTGGTTTTGGAGGACAGACATCTTCTCCAAGGTTTCCTTGTCTACTTCAGAGCTGCAACTGCCATGGCTACCAAGAGCTGCAGTTTCTTTGGCTTTAAATTCTTTCTCCCTCTGTAGTCGGTACTGCTCAATCTCAGCCTGAGCTTCTTCTTTTGCTTGCTTCAGTCTCTTATTCTTCCATTTGCGGGCCTCAGAAACCTTCTCAGCAGCGCACTTCTCCACCTGCAGCAGCTGTTGAATCCCCTGCAACTGGCTGGCTATGGCGATACCGAGGCAGCTAGGCCCCAAAAGCTCCCGGCCTTCTTCTTGCACTTCTCTCATGATAACTTTTAAAAAATTCCTATTATGTTTATAAATTTAATTTCCATACTACCTGCATTTGAATATAGTTGATGATTAACTCTCATATATTCACCAGATAGATTTTTGGACCCAATTCTGCCACTGGTTAGTGGCTGACTATGAAACATTGATCAAGTCACTTAATCACCTTGAAGAAAGTGAATTAGACATTCTATAAGATCTCTTCCAATATTAGAATCCATGGAATTCTAATATTGGAAGAGATCTTATAGAATATCTAATTCACTTTCATATATATTTGAATACTTTTCTCTACTTAATCTCTTTAATGACTAATACAAAGAACCTTATCACTGTTTTCTATAGCTCTCTGAAGGATATGTTTTTAATCTTTTTTCTTTTAAAGGAGACGATTGGACCAAATGCACAATGCTGTGATGACAATCATCAGAAAATTGTATTTTTTTGTGATTCTCAATTATTTTGCATTTATGAAAACCTTTTTACAATGCCAGTAGATATGTGTTCATCTCAGTTTTCGACTCAGTCATAGTTTAGTTGCTGCTATTTATCACTGGGAAGATATACTTTTGTTGCAGCTACCTCTATGTATATGAAACTGTAAACACTAATATCACTTTTCAATAAGCAATATCCATCAACCTTAAAAAATGTAATTGGTAGATACTTAATAAGAGACATCTAAAAACAATAGGACCTGGATAAGGCTACTGTATCATTTTCTAAGTCAATATGTAGCTTGGAGGGAATCTTATGTAAGGTTTAGTGGCCTTTTTTTTCTATTTGAGCTTGACTTCATTGGTGTAGTACAACTAAGAACCTAATTCTTTCAAACTCTCAGCTCATCTGGCTTTGGGAGAAAAGTTCCATCTGACTGGAAATAATAACACTAACTTTGTGAAATAATGAGATTGTGAGGAGACAGAAAATATTGGCCTCCTTAATTCAGGACCTCAAGACAAGGGACTAAAAGAACAGCAGGATGATTGGAAATCTTAGATAATGATACACACACACACACATTGTTAACCATTAGAGATTTGAGTCTCAATAGAACAAAGAATGGTGTAAAAAGAATATGCAAAACCACGGAGTCATGAATTCAGATTTGGAAGAAGCCTTTGAGAAAATTTAATCCATCTGCTTCATTTTACGAAAGAGGAAATTTAGGCACTCAAACACCATATTAAATATCTAGTATACAGAGAGGTTAAGTGACTTGCCTAGTGTCACACAGATGAGTGCCAGAGGCATGATTTGAGCCCAGAGAACAAAAGATAAATATTCATTTATAAAGTACCTATTATGTGCTAGGAATTTTATAGTTACTATTTCCTTTGCTATTATTATCTTCATTTTTTTCAGTTGAGGAAATTGAGGCAGACAGGGGTTAAGTGACTTATCCAGGTTAAGTGCTTTAAAGCAGCTAATTAGTACATGAAACCAGATTTGAAATCAAGTCTTACAAACTTCAGACCCAGAACTCTCTCACACTGTGCCCACTACCTGCCCAGGACCATCTGACTCCAAATCTGGTGCTTTACTCATTGTACCACTCCATTTCCCTAAAAGTTTAGAAGCCAAAGGTTGTTTAAATATTATCTAAGCCTTGTTGATGGTCCTCTTTATGTATAATATAAATCCCCATCCCCTTGTGGATTTTCTATGTGCCCTTTGGGGACTGATTTCTTCCTTCCTCATTTATGAGATGGAAAAGTTTTACCAGTCTCTTCCCAAATTGTGAGGAATGTTCAGTTGAATGGGATAACCCAAATGGAATGATCCATGGAAGAAAAGGCACTATATAAATACCAGGTATGTATTATTAGCACATGAATAATAAATGTTTTAGAAAATAAATCTGTGGTTTCAAAACCAAATAAAATAAGACACCCCAGAGTCACCTCTCATTTATGAAATACTGTTTTGCTTCTGACCTAAAACACTTAGTGCTTTTAATAGCCTCACTTTTTAATATTACCTAACATATGAAATGAGAGCACACTGCTTCCAAATTAAATATTAAAATATTAAATATTAAATGAGACAGCAGAAATCCATAGCACATCTGAACCTACTTGATTTACCCAGGGTCGTCTAGAAATCCTAAGAAACCAAGGCACTGTTAATATTCACCAAGGTCATTTAATTATTATTAGTGTGTTTTTCTTCTGCCAGACACTCAGGCACCATATACTTCTCTTTTATTGATCTAACTCAAGAGGGTTGAATGAGACAAAGCAAATACCAGCTTCTGTATTTGGAACAGGTTCTCCAGGATGATGAATCTAGAGGTTACATTTAATGGACATGGCCGATTATTCTGAATGAGGGAGCTGAACTGGTTTCATCTCCACAGCATGGGCATGCTTCATCTTGGTTCTCTGGATTGCAGCTTTGAGCAATGTGAGTTGCAAACCTAGTCTTGTACTTTGTGTAAATTGTGGGTACTACAGCAGACCAACATCCTGTCATATGTCACTGTCACTGTAGTCCTTGCTTCCAAAGAAATAGTATTTGCTATAAAAGGTGCATACATCAACTACTCTACTTTTGACTTTCCCTTCCTGAAGAGAGGAGTAAACAGCCCAGGTAGAGCCAGTAACATCATGATTCTAAGTTTGTTTTCATTAGTAGACACTTGATAATTTATATAGTAGATCTTTAAAATTTATATTGTAGGGACATGATTTATATAATTGGTACTTGATAATTACTTCTTGAATGAATTTGAATTCAATAATCTTATAAGGTAGATATTATTTTCCTGATATTAAAGTACATTAAGTTTAAAGTTACTAGAATTTCAAGGAATTTTAGATATCTTCTAAACATTTTTTGTCTCATAGAAACTTTGGCCAGACTAGTAAAGTCTTTGAATCCCTTTTCAGCATAATGATTTTAAACATATAAAATAAAATAAATGGACTCAAAAAGGAAATTAATTATATTGACATGTAGTTTTCAAAATTTGAAAAAAGTTCATGAGCCTGAAGTTAAGAACCCCTAATTCTAATCTAGTACTCCTATTTTACTTTAAACCTTTAGTGGATCTGTGATATGATGTGACTACTCTTTTCAATGGTACAATCCATCAACCTTACCTAATAAGCAGTCAATCAGTAATAAGCATTTATTAAGCAACTATTAAATTTCATATACCCTCCAAGTCCTAAGGAAAATAAAGATAAAAAGGAAACTGTCCCAACCTTCTTGCTCATATCTTTCCATAAATATCCCATAAGAGATCTATCCAAGTATAAAGTCTAAAAAACAGACTATGCTTTTAGTCTTTTCATATCATATTCAATAACATACTTGAGTTACTACTTCTTGACTCAATGCTGAATGGAAAAAAAAATTCAAGGTTCAACAATTGCTTATTTATATGACCCAAAGGAGATTGGGAAGTTGAATATAATACCATGTCAACAAACCAAAGACACTAAAAGGGTAATATTGCCTTTGAAAGAAATAAGGAAATTTGGAAGAAATAAATGTTTGCAGTGAAAGATAATGAGTTCAATTTTAGATATGTTGAGTTTAAGATTTAATTAATGTCTCAAGATAACCTAAAAGCAAAATATCCTTCTGCCATTCAGCAACTGTCCCTACAGATGTGATACTGGGAACCATTTTGATTTTTTCTTTATTTGATTGGCTGATAATAGCCAAAGAATATATATCTCTGTGACCAGCATTCTAGTTATAAATCTCTCCATACTTAAGTCAAGACCTCAGACAGCAAACAGTCAGTCCATCACCAGCATCCAATCTGAAGCCTTTTCAACATGGTATGATCTATTAATGTTTTAGTTTTGTTGGCATAGTCTTTGGGAATTGTCATATAGATATGATATGAGATGTTCATAAAAAATGATAGCGAGCATATTTATAGCTCTTTATGGTTTTAAAGTCTTTTTATATATGTGATCTCATATTTTCTCAACAATCCTTGGGTAAATGCCATAATTGTCTTCATTTTACAGATGGGGAAACTGAGACCGAGAGAGAAGTTAAATCACTTGCTTAAAGTCATATAGCTCATTAGTGTCAGAGGCAGAATTCAACTTTCTGAGCACCTAGTTGCTTTTATTTAAAATTCTAAAATGAAGGCCCCTAGTTTTATAGAAAAGGACTTTTAGATCTCAAGAAGATTAAGTAAATTGTCCAAGGTCATGTTGCTAGTAAGTAGTAGAGCTGAGTCTTAAATTCTGATCTTCTGACCCAGATCTTAAACTCTTTCTACCTACACGTTAAATGTAGATAAAATTTACTTTCCACATCCAAATTCTAAATCCTGAGCTCCTCCCCCACTCCAAAGACCCAATAATACTTTTCCTACTATCAAAACTTGCTTTCAGGAAAGGAGGTGAAGTCAAATCTCTATTTATCAATCTTGTGTCTGTGCTTTGACTCATAAAGTAATGTCCTCCTTTAACGTTCTCTCTACAACCCTTTGTTGAACCTTCCAGGTTCAGTTTAAGCACTATTCCTCCATGAAGCCTTCTCTGATTACACCAGCCCATGGTGATCTCTCCCTTCCCAGAACTCTTGACCTTTATTCTGGTCATTTGAGTCTTACCATATAGCACTTATTTGAGAATCTTCTCTCAGTGCCTATTGTTTGGAAACAGTCCTCCATAATAAGGCAGTCCCTCCTGGAAGGACAATGTTCCCTTATTGACCCTTGCTTTCTACATTTGGGCTCACAGTGTCATATCCCCTCTGCCTCCCTCCCCTAGTGTAGGTGCTATTGTCAATAGGTTAAGTCCTTATCCAGATACCTAGTTTATGTCTAAAGAAAGGTCCATGAGCCCTCTAGACTTTGGGGAAAAGGACTCTTTAATGAGTTCTGCTATTGAAAATACCATGTAAAACTTTATTGTTATTAAAGCAATGGGGAAGAAAAGGAAGGAGAAAGAGAAAAGGGGACCCAAAATACAACTCAAGCATACAAATTAGCATGCCAATGCAGTGCTGTATGGGGGAGCAGAAAGATATGGGCTTATTCACTAGGAGGGAGGGTACCCCAAAAGGAAGGTGTGCTTTAAAGTAATCTTCTGAGATAGAGGCTCTTATACTCTGAATTTGGGTGACTCCCCGCAACCCCTGTCTTGAAGTTGACCAAGTCATGTAACAGGAGTCAGGACAAAATGTTAATATGAGGAGTTGTTATTAAGGAGGAAAAAACAAGCTGGAGGTAGACAAAATTTTATTTGCAGGACACATATATACTAATCATTTAAAAATATTGTTACAAATATTTTTTCATGAAGATATTCCATAAGCTTATGATTTCCCTTAAGGTTAGATTGTCATGATGGCCTTCAAACCATCAAGACTAATTTTATAACAAGTACCTTGTGGAATACTCTCTTTTGGCATGTATTGTGATTTCATCAATGTACAAATCTCCTATATGAAGAAACTTGCTCTATTAAGGTAGTTCAACTACTCTTTTGCAACTCAAGAGATTTAGAGAGTGCTCTCAAATGCCTAAAACTTCAGAGACTGGCTCAGGGTCCCACAAGTCACTATGCATTAGAGATGAGATTTGAATCCAGGTACTGATTCCAACTGTGTAGCCACACTACCATTATGCCCATAGTTTATTGGATTAATGAACTCTTGTAAAGTTATTTAATTTTTAGGTATATAAATCATGTCCCCCATTACTGAATCTATAAATGACTTGACTAAGTATCTATAATATGTTATACATTGAGTTAGGACACTATTCTTCATAGATTTGTTTGTTTGTTTTTAAATTGATAAGCAGTTTGGTGGTGTAGTGGCTAGAGCACTAGGCCTAGAATCAAAGACTTGAGTTCAAATGCAGCCTTAGAGACTTACTAAATGTTTAAACCTGGGTAAGTCTCTTAACCTATAGAAGTTAAGCTTCCTCTTTGTCCTCCTCTATATAATGGGAATAATATCAGCACCAACTCCCAGGGTATTGCGGAAATCAAAACTAAGATAAAAATTGTAAAGCACTGAGCAAAGTGTCTATCATAAGGTATGTTATAATTGTTAAATACTGTATAGCTATATGTTTGCTATTTATTGTTGTTGTTGATGTTTTGACATTTCTCCTACTCTTCAGACCTCAATTTATCTAGGAATTTAAAACAAAGCACAGGATATTTTTGCAAAGTTCAAAGGATCAAGCAGAATGTAGAAAGAACACTAGGCCTACATCATAAGATCTGAGTTCAATCCTACTTCTACTACTAACAGTGTTATTGTTGCTTGTACTTCATTCTTGAAGACCATTTCATCAGGGAGGTGATGTGATGACAAGCACGAGAATTGGATTTGAGTGAGGGAGCATTCTTTGTGCTGAGTAACCAGTCACACTTTCTCCTCCAGAGTTATCTGGGTCTAGTGGTCAGATATAAAAAAGGACGACTGGAGATAGCTCTGAATATGAATTAATTAGGGTTAAGTGACTTGCCCGAGGTCACACAGCTAGTAAATGTCAAGTGTCTGAGGCTGAATTTGAACTGAGGTCCTCTTGACTCCAGGGTCAGTGCTCTATCTACAGCACCAAATGTGGACTTAGGTAAATCACAATATCTGAGATTCAGTTCTCCATCAGAAAAACTGGGGATAATAACACACACTATCAACATACACTATATGAACTCTAACAACTCATGACTTTGGAGGCCATCTAGTTTACCTAAATCCTTTATTTTTACAAGTGAGGAAACTGAGGCCAGGTAGATTCAATGTCTTTTTAAGGATCATACAAGTATTATAGCACAAGAGGCAAGCTTTAAACTCTTCTGATTCCAAATCCCTTTAAGTCAGAACCAGTACTCTCATTCTTCCACACTGCCTGCCATGAAATCACTCATGGCTACTTTTAGGAATGTTGGTTATTAAGAGGTGAGAAACTAGGGGCAGCTTGGTGGCACAGTGGATAGAGCACTGTCCTTGAAGTTAGGGGTACCTGAGTTCAAATCCGGCCTCAGACAATTAATAATTACCTAGCTCTGTGGCTTTGGGAAAGCCTCTTAACTCCATTTGCCTTGCAAAAAAGCTAAAAAAAGGTGAGAAATCGAAGTGACAATGACACTTCCCGTTCCTATTGGATTTTCTAGATGTAGCATAAATTCAGTGGTTAATGGTTGGCCACACACTGACACCACAAATTAAATAGATCGCCTAGCATCAATAGGTCTCTTCTTTCAATCCTTTACCCAGTCTTTCTTTGGGTCTAAGGGCTCATATTTACATACATCTATCCAAGGCTAGGGATATAACCTGTGCTGGTAGGGAAGAAAGAAATTAAAAAGGTTGTCGGAGAAGGTTGATTCCACTTCATTAGAACTTCATATATGTTGCAATTTTTTTAAAAATGTAGACATTGAGAAATGAAGAAGACCTATAAATCTATTTGTTCTAGCTTTAGCCATCTTAAATAGTCCAACCTAGGAGAGTTTGGGAATGGTCTGCAACATACAGGCCACAGCTACTAAAATGTTATGAGTCCTTTACTGGGTTTCTGGATTGAGTAGCAGACTGTATTAGTCCTTCCATGAAAAGTTCCTGGTTTCCCTCAGTTTATGCTACAATTTATGTTCTATGAAGATCCATGCAGATATATATATATATATATATATATATATATATATATAGAGAGAGAGAGAGAGAGAGAGAGAGAGAGAGAGAGAGAGAGATATCTGTATATATATATACAGATATATATATATATATATATATAACCTCAACAAAAGCTCATTAATAATAATAACAATGTCAACAGCTTATTCTTACATAGTACTTTAAGATTTACAGTGTATACAAACTTCCATTTCTAAGCCAGAGCCTCCCAGTCATTCACCCCTTATCCCTTAGATAACCATATGCAATCCAGGGTATTCATCTAAAAAATAATATCACTTATTTCAGTATAACAGCAGATAGAGAGGGACCTTTGAAACCTTTTGGCTTTTTACAAATGCACTGTCATAAGGTTCTCTGATTTAAGTGCTGTCGTTATCCTAATTCTCCAGCTGACTTTACATCACATTTTTCATTGGCAGGTTAGTACAACAGATACTTTTCCAACTGGGCTTCTCCTCTTCCTTATCCTAGAGAACTTTGGCAGAGACTGTCAACCAATTTTGAAGAACAGTTGGAATTAGCTCGTATCAGTGGAGCTGAGGATGATAAACTTTTGCTTAGAGAGACTGACATTTGCAAGGTGAGAACCACTGCCGATTCCACAAAATGTTTGTGTGTGTGTGTGTGTGTGTGTGTGTGTGTGTGTGTGTGTGTCTAGACTTGATTTCATTGTTGAGGGAACTCCAGATCTAGACCCCTTTCCATTGTGCCCCACTTCCTTCTAGCCTCATGATTCTTGGCGCATTCAATTGAAAAAGCAATTTAAAACAAATTGGTTCCTAGTAGAGTAACATGTTACTGAAGCAACATACTGCAGTGGGAGGAGTCCAAGACTGGGAATCAGAAGTCCTGTGTTTGAAGGCTATCCCAGCTACTTACTACAGGAATGATTTTAATGAAGTAATGACATCTTGAAGGCTTAGCTTTTCATTTGTTCAGTAATGGAATAAAATTAGAGAGCTAAAATTCCTTTTGACTATAAATCTATGAACTTTTAATTCTACTTAAAACTAGCTCAATTTGATCTACAATTATCATATGCTTACTTTATGCTGTTTTGTAAGGATAAAATTGTGGTGCCCTAAAAGAGTTTTCTATCTAATAGGAGGAGATATATCATATGCAAAAAGTAATATGTTGCAATGTAAGATATCACAAAATATGACAAAGGCAAATAATAGAAAAATAATAGAGTAGTAGATTTAGAATTATAAAAGATTTTAGAGATCTTATAAACCAACACCTTCTTTTTACAGATATAGGAACTGGAGTCCATATAGTTTAAGTGACTTGATCAAAATGATGAAGATAGTCGGTAGAAGAGCAGGAAAATGAATTTCTGAAACCAGATTCAACATAGAAAGTTCCCATCATGCTTAAAGATGAGAGAGAGAGAGAGAGAGAGAGAGAGAGAGAGAGAGAGAGAGAGAGAGAGAGATAGCAGAATATTGGGATAAATTCTTCCTTCACCACATTAAAAATATAAATCCCAAATGCAGAAAGATTCAGGAATGACAGGAAGAGGAAAAAGTAAGACAATCCATCACAAAATAATTCTTACAAAATAAAAAATAATGGAGGACCAAATTATTAGCTTATTTCTTTCCAAGAATTTCCTAGTAAGGAAAACATTGAGAACTTTTTTCTACTGGAAGCTTTACAGTCCCTACATCAACAGATGGCAGTTAGATGGTGCAGAGGATAGAACACTGACTTTGGAGTCAGGACAATGGGAGTCCAAATATGGTGTCAAACATTTACTAGCTGTGTAACCATGGGCAAGTCACACTTAATCCTGATTGCCTCACATCCAGGGCCATCTTCAATCATCTTGATTCATAGCTGGCCACTGGATCCAGATTACTCTGGAGGAGAAATTGAGGTTAGTGACTTAGCACAGTACTCCAGTCCAACTCATGTGTTTGTCATGGCATCACCTCCCTCATGTCATGGTCTTCTTCAAGAATGAAGGACAAACACATCTATGAAAATCTTAAGCAGTGGCTTTTGGAGTACAGCTCCCAGAGAAGGGAGAAAAACATGAAAGAAAGAAAACTTTAATATTATATATAAAGAGTTGTGTCCCCCATGTCCAGAAATATTCTAATTAGAATATCAAAATAAATATTGAAAACACACATAACAACAAAAAGAAATCCTAAATTTAATACTTCAAGAAATATCAGTTAATTCAAATTTATAACATTAAAGAACACAAAGAGAGAGAGAGAGAGAGACAGAGACAGAGACAGAGACAGAGACAGAGACAGAGACAGAGACAGAGAGAACACAGGCAGAGATTTTAACCCTAACCCTAAGGAGAATTTTAAGGAGAATTAATTATTATTTATATATTATATTAATTATGTTATATTGTATCATATCGTATTGTATTGTGTTGTGTCGTGTCATTATATTATATTATATTGTATTATATTATATTATATTACATTACATTATAAATATATAATTATTATTTATATATTATATATATTATTAGTTATAACAACATAAAATTAGACCATAGTTATATTAGAGAAAAGTTAGTAATATAAAGAAAAAAAGAAAGAGCAAATTGATACCTAAAAACTAATATACATTGAAAAGATAAAACATCAAAGAAAAAAATTGAAAGGTTAATTGGAAAAAAAGGTCTTTTCAGGGGGAGATAGTTAGAAAGAACACTGATTCTGACATCAAAGATCCTGATTTGAAATCTTAACTCTGATGCTTACTGTCTATATGATCTTAGGCAAGGCTCTTAATTTCACCAAGCCTTAATTTTCTTATCTATATAATGATTAGATTACATATTAGCTGAGTTCCAGTCCATCTCTAAATGTAAGATTCTGTGACTGACTATGATGTTAATAGAGAATTTAACATGTAATCTGACTCAGGAGTAGACATTTAAGTTGTCATTTTAGTCAGGAAAGACTTTTTTTTTATGAATAGACCTAGAAAAGCATATGAACCTTGGTTGGAAACTTTCAGTTTGTTGTTTGATTTTCTTTTTAAAAAAAACAGAAATAAAGAAAAACTGTTCAATTTTCAGAATGACAGTGAATTTGCAAAGAGAGCATCAGAGGGCTAGAGAATTTAAAAAGTTAAAATATATAACAGGAAAAAATGAGCAACAGATTAGGTTAAAAAACCTAAAAATATTTCTGTGGAAAAATTTCACCTGTCCATTAGTATATCAAGATTATGGAAGGTAAGGTAATATAGAGTAGAAAGAGGTGAGGGTGTGTCAGAGAATACTTCATAATGCTTACTTAGTGAAGAGGAAATGAAGAGGAAGACTTAATTTCTCAATATCTGGACCTTTGGAAAGAGGAAGAGTAAAGATAGAACTTTGAGGGGAAGATAAAAGTGAAAGTAGTGGTATTAAGAAAACGATGAAAGATCTGAGAGCATTATGAAGGTGTTCACTCCAAAGTAGGAGGTGAAGAAACAAAGGTCTTATAATTAGTGCGAGGTGAACTCTTCAGGACATGAACTTTTACCAGAAAGTGCTTGTCAGTCTAATTCCCAGTATATAGGAAGAATTAGTTAGGATAACTTGGAAGGCATGGCTAAGGATAAGTTGAACTGGAGGTTATTTATTGAAAGAGAAAGCAACATAATATAAAATTCATTTTTAATCAAAAAATATCCGCTCGAGATCTCCCATCCCTTTCTCAGGGAAATTCCATAAAAAACATTTCTACATTCACTGCATCATTTTTCTTCCTCATTTTTTACTCACTCTTCAACTTTTTGAAATATGTCTTTCAACTTGATCACTCAACAATGATCTCTTGGCTATTGCTGAATTTTAATCTTTTTTATCCAATCTGCTGCTTTACATTCTTGATCACCCTATTCTTATGGATTGTCTTTACTCCTCACTAGTTTTTGTGACACTATTTTCTACTTTTTCTCTATTTACAAGACTAATCATTCCTCAGAATCTTTTTCTAACCCATTGTCAAATCATGCCTTCCTGTCTGCTCTAAGCCTTCTTTTCTTCACCCTTTATACTTTTTCTCTCAGCCTCATTAGTTCCCATAGACCTATCACTGCTATGCAAATGATCATGTGTCTCCCACTTCCCCCCCTCTTCCCCTCCCCCCCAACAACAGCTTCAGTTCTGGATCACAAACTGTCTACAAACTAGATGTTCTGAAAATATCTGAAATCCATAGTATGTAAAATTGAACACATTATTTTTCCTAAAGGTACTATCCCACTGCCAATCTTTTCAGTTTATAATTATGGCATTATCCTAGACTTCATTCTTCTTCAATCCATATAGACAAATAATTACTGAATCTTACCATTTCTACCTTCACTGAATCTCTCACACCTGATGACTTTTAGCTTTTCACACAGCTACCATTTTGGTTCATGCCTTTATCACTTCTTGCCTAGATTATCGCAATAATGTTCTAATTAGTCTTTCCCAATTGCAGGTCTTCATACACACTACTACCAACATAATTTTCCTTAATTAAAGATCTGACCATATGATTCTTCTACTCAACCAATGCCCAAAATAACTTGGTCCCTAGCCTATATCTCCATCCTTATTGTATATTACTGGACTCATGTATCTATTCAAACTAACTTTTTCTCTGTTCCTCACCCTCAATATTTCATTTCTGTTGAATTATGACTTTACTCTGGTTGTTCCCCAAGCCAAGAATGCAATCTCTCCCACAATGCTTTGTCTCAAAGAGTTATTATCTTTCTTTAAGATGTAACTTAGGGACATCTTGTTTCTCCTTCCAGAATTATCTTTTATTTACAAATTCTGTATATATTTATATTTTTAACTTTATATTTATACTATCTAATTTCCATCTATCATGTCTGAAATGTATTTGTTTATCCCATTAGAAAGTAAGCTTAATAAATACTTAATAAAGTACCTAAAATCACTTAATAAATGCTTGATTAATAAATGGATTGCTCAAAATGTATACATAAGATTTAAAGAGGCAAAGAACTGAATGGAGTCCTTAAGGCATTGTAGAGAATTAATTTTCTTGAAAATGGCTTTAAGACATATAGAATAAGAAAGAGAGTATGGGGCATAAATATATTATGCTTCAGGAAACACTAAAAAAAGTGGGAATTGTAATAATGATCTTAGAAAGAACAACCATAAAAACTAATAATAACAAATTTAATAGAAAAACTGCATTGTGCTATTGTGCTAAAAAGACACCAACAAGAAAAAATAATAATTTCATGTGTATTTGAACTAATAGTATATAATCTAAGTTTTAAAAATAAAATATAGGTAAATTTAATAAGGCATATATAATAATAAAATAACAGTAGGATATATTAATATATCTAACTCAGAGTTGGATAAATTCAATAGAAAAACATGGTGGGTGAGTCCTGAATGAATTTTTAGATAGACTAAATTTGATTAAACTATTGTGTCTTATGAATGGGACTATTAAATACATAAAATGTTTTATAATATCTTTATACTAATTAATTTTTCTCTAGATCATGGAAGAATAAAAAATAGTTTTGATAGATGTATCTTTCATACATCACAGCACAAAATTGGTAATGAACAAAGGAAATACAATCAAAACATGTAAATTTAATGAAAACTAAGTAATGACATTCTTTATAATGAATGGATAATCCTTAATAATGAGTAATGAATACAGATAATAAGTATTTTTGTTAACAGTGATAACTATACCAAAACTTTAGGGATTTTTCTAATACAAGCCTCTAAAAATTCCTATAAACAAATTGGAAAAGGAAAACTGATCATCTGAATATGGAGTTAAAAAGATCTGAAAATAGAAAATTTAGAATCCATTTAAAACACAAAAGGAAAAATCTTTAAAATTACAGTAGAAAGAGAAACTAATAAAAACAACTGATAAAATGTTAATCATTTGTTTGAAAAGATTAACAAATAATTAGGTAACATGATGAAGAAAACTATAGGAAAAACAACCTAAAGATTTTTAAAATTGAAAAAGAAATATTTAAAAAATCATCAGAAACTACTTTACAGAACAATGAATCAGGAAGATGAAGAACACAAGAAAAATTATTAAAAGTCTAGAAAATCTAAAATCACCCAAACTAACAAAAGAGAAAGAAGATTCTTAAGAATAATTTTAGAGACAGAGAGAATATACCTAGCCAGAAGTGATGCACACTCATGACTTATCCATGAGACTGTTATCCAATGGGATGAAACTGCCTATAACCCTACTTGGGAGAAAGTCTGTAATAACTCTCAAGAACTGTAACTCTACTAGATTGGATATACTTAGCTAGAAAAGATGGGTACTCAGAATTTTCTATGATCCAGAGAGAATTATTTAAAAACACCTCCTCCTTAAAAAGGGGGACAGGAAGGAGACAGGAGGAGGGAGGGGATTGAATGGGGTAAATCTCATTACATTAAGAGGTACAAAAGACCTATGGTAATAGAGGAGAAGAAGGGAGAAGATCAGAAACACCTGAATATTCTTCTCATCCAACGTGGCTTAAAGTTAACTTAAAAACATACTCAGTTAACTTAAAAACATATTACCTTTCAAGTATTAAAATGGGGATGGGGAGGGGGAAATAAAAAGGGAGGGGGGAGAGAAAAAAGGGGAACTAACAGAAGGAAGGGAAGGGAAAAGGGTAAAAGTGAAAGGGGAGGGGTAGATGTAGGAGGGCAAACACACTGAAGGGGGTGGTATTCAGAAACAAAATACTGGGGAATATGGATATAGGGGGAGGGAAAGGGGAAAAATATAAACAGAGGGAAGATAGCAAGGAGAGAAATAAAGAGTTAGTAATTATAACTTTGAATGTGAATGAGATGAATTCTCCCTTAAAACGTAAGCTAATAGCAAAGTGGATTATAAACCAGAATCCTACAATGTGCTACTTACAAGAAATTCATTTGAAGTAGAGAGAGATACATATAGAGTAAGGATAAAAGGTGGGAGCAAAATATATTTTGATTCAGCTGAAGTGAAAAACAGCAGGGGTCGCAATCCTTATCTCAGACAAAGCAGCTGCAAAAACAAATACTGTTAAAAGAGATAAGGAAGGAAACTACATCCTCCTAAAAGGTACCATAGACAATAAAGTGATTTCAATACTGAATATACGAACATATATACATACATATATATATATATATATATACATATATATGTATATATATATACACCCAATGGGATAGCATCCAAATTCTTAGAGGAGAGGCTGAAAGTACAACAGGAAGACATAGACAGCAAAACTCTACTAGAGTGAGACCTCAACCTTCTGCTCTCAGATCTAGATAAATTGAATCATAAAATAAACAAGTAAGAAGTTAAGGAGGTAAACAGATTGTTAGAAAAATTAGATATGATAGACTTATGGAGGAAAATGAATGGGAATAGACAAGAATATACCTTTTTCTCTGCAGTACATGACACTTATGCAAAAGTTGACCATGTACTAGGGCATAAAAACCTAAGGCAGAAATAGTGAATATATCTTTCTCAGATCACAATGCAATAAAACTCATATGCAATATTGGACCAGGAAGATGTAGACCAAGAACTAATTGGAAACTGAATAACCTCATTTTAAAGAATGAGTCGATCAAACAACAAATTATGGAAAGAATTAAATATTTTATCCTTGATAATGACAATAATGAAACAACATACCAAAACCTATGGGATTCACTCAAAGTGGCTGTCAGGGTATAGATATAGTATATCCTTTAAATGCTTACATGAATAAATTAGAGAAAGAGGAAATCAATGAACTAAAGATACAACTTAAAAAACTAGAGAAAGAACAAATTAAAAATAGCCAATTAAATACCAAATAAGAAATTCTAAAAATTAAAGGAGAAATTAATAAAATGGAAAGCAACAAAGCTGTTGAATTAATAAATAAAACCAAAAGTTGGTTTTATGAAAAAACAATAAAATTGATAAACCTCTGGTCAACTTGATTAAAAAAAACAGAAAGAAGAAAACCAAATTGCTATTATCATAAATTAAAAAGGTGAACTCACTACCAATGAGGAAGAAATTAAAGTAATAATTCAGAAATAATATTGCCCAACTCTATGCCAATAAATTTGATAATCTAAGTTAAATGGATGAATATTTACAAAAGTACAAGTTTCCCAGGTTAAATGAAGAGGAGATTAAATACCTAAACAAACCTATCTCAAAAAAAGAAATTCAACAAGCCATCATTGAACCCCTTAAGAAAAAAATCTCCAGGGCCTGATGGAATCACAAGTGAATTCTACCAACAATTATGAAACAATTGCTTCCAATTCTATATAAACTCTTTGGAAAAATAGGGGAAGATGGAACTCTTGCCTAACTCTTTTTATGACACCAATATGGTGCTGATATCTAAACCAGGAAGAGTTAAAACAGAAAGAAAATTATAGACCTATCTCCCTGATGAATATACATGTAAAAATCTTAGATAAAATCTTAGCAAAATGCTTACAAGAAGTTATCACTAGTATAATATATTTTGACCAAGTAGGATTCATCCCAGGAATACTAGGTTGGTTCAATATTAGGAAAACTGTTAGCATAATCAATTATATCAACAACAAACCTATCAGAAATTATATGATCATATCAATAGATACTGAAAAAGCTTTTGACAACATACAACACCCATTCCTACTAAAAACACTAGAAAGTGTAGGAGTCAATGGACTATTCCTTAATAAGCAGTATCTATCAGAAACAAACAACAAGCATTATATTCAATAGGGAAAGGCTAGAGGCATTACCAATAAGATCAGGGGTGAAACAAGGATGCCCATTGTCACCACTACTATTCAATATCATATTAGAAAAGTTAGCTTCAGCAATTAAAGAAGAAAAAGAATTTGAAGGAATTAGAATTAAGAATGAAGAGACAAAATTCTCACTCTTTGCAGATGTATACCTAGAGAATCCCACAAAATCATCCAAAAAACTACTGGAAACAATTAGCAATTTTAGTAAAGTTGCAGGATATAAAATAAACCCTCATAAATCCTCAACTTTTCTATATATATCTAGCAAGATACAGCAGGAAGAGCTAGAAAGAGAAATCCCATTAAAAGTAACCTCAGACAATATAAAATACCTGGGAGTCTATTTGACAAGGCAGATTTAGAAACTTTTTGAAAACAATTATAAAAGACTTCTCACACAAATAAAATCAGATTTAAATAACTGGGTAAACATCAACTGCTCATGGATAGGTAGAGCTAATATAATAAAAATGACAATTCTACGAAAACTAAAGTACCTGTTTAGTACCCTATCAATCAAAATTCCAAAAAAAATACTTTAATGAGTCAGAAAAAGTTGTAAGTAAATTCATATGGAGAAATTAAGAACTCAAGAATTTCCAGGGATTTAATGGAAAAAAAAGTGCAGAAGAAGGGGGGCTTAGCCCTACCTGATCTAAAATTATATTATAAAGCATCAATCATCAAAACTGTCTGGTATTGGCTAAGAAATTAAGTGGTGGACCAGTAGAATAGACTAGGTGCAATAGCAGGAAACAATTATAGTAATCTGCTGTTTGATAAACACAAACAGTCCAGCAATTGGGATAAAGACTCTCTCTTCGATAAAAACTGGTGGGAAAATTGGAAGTTCATATGGAAGAAACTTAGATTAGATCAGCACCTCACATCCTATACCAAGATAAGATCTAAATGGATACAGAATTTAGACATAAAAAAATAATACTATAAGGAAACTAGAAGATCATGGAGTAGTTTACCTGTCAGATCTATGTAAATGGAAGCAGTTTATGACTAAGGAAGAGATGGAGAACATCACTAAAAACAAACTAGATGATTTCAATTACATTAAATTTAAAAGCTTTTGCCCAAACAAAAACCTCTGTAACCAAGATAAAAAGAAATGTAGTAAACTGGGAAATAATCTTTACAACTAATGTTTCTGACAAAGGACTCATTTCTAGTCATATTTTTTAAAAAAGCCATTCCTCAATTGACAAATGGTCAAAGGATATGCAAAGGCAATATACAGATGAGGAGATCAAAGCAATCCATAGTCATATGAAAAATTGCTCTAAATCATTACCAATTAGAGAAATGCAAATTAAAGCTTCTCTGAGGTACCACTTCACACCTCTCAGACTGGCCAATATGACCAGAAAGGATAATGATCATTGTTGGAAGGGTTGTGGGAAAGCTGGGACACTATTACATTGTTGGTGGAGCTGTGAACTCATCCAACCTTTCTGGAGAGAAATTAGGAACTTCACCCAAAGGGCAACAAAAATGTGCATATCCTTTGATCCAGCAATACCACTACTGGGTCTATACACAGATGATGAAAATGGGTAAAAAAATCACTTCTACAATAAAATTCGTAGCATCCCTGTTAGTGGTGGCAAAGAATTGGAAATGAAGTAAATGTCCTTCAATTGGGAAATGGCTTAGCAAACTGTAGTATATGTATGTCATGGAACACTATTGTTCTATTAGAAACCAGGAGGGATGGGAATTCAGGGAAGCCTGGCGGGGTTTGCATGAACTGATGCTGAGTAAGATGAGCAGAACAAGAAAAACACTGTACACCCTAACAGCAACATGGGGGTGATGATCAACCTTGATGGATTTGCTCATTCCATCAGTGCAACAATCAGGGACAAATTGGGGCTGTCTGCAATGGAGAATACCATCTGTATCCAGAGAAAGAACTGTGGAGTTTGAACAGAGACCAAGGACTATTATCTTTAATTTAGGGAAAAAACCCTGATATCTTATTGTCTGATCCTGCTATCTCTTATACTTTATGTTTCTTACTAAAGGGTATGATTTCTCTCTCATCATATTGAGTTTGGATCAATGTATACCATTGTTTAGACTGACAAATTGCCTTCTTTGGGGGTGGGGGGAGGGGAGTAAGATTATGGGAAAAAATATAAAACTTAAAATAAATAAAATCTTTTAAAATAAATAAATAAATTTGAAAAGAATAATTTTAGAGAAATTAATAAAAAAATAATTTTTATAAATTACCAAATGGACACAATTTGAGCAAAAGTCAGATGAATTTATAAAAAAAATCACTATTAACCATTTCAGTAACTATCTATCTATTTCTAAAAAATTCCAAGAGTAGACAAAACCAAATCATGTCATGATAAAGTAGGAAAGAGAAAAAAGTCAATTAGATGAGTACTTATTGAAATAAAAATTTTCAGAGAACAATATTTTTTATTAAAATATTTGATGGTTGGATATTTACCAGTGATTTAAAGTGATTCAATATTAGTGCAAAATGTGTTAACATAGTCATTTAGGCAACAAAAATGATAAACAAATGATTATTATAGTAGCTACAGAAAAATCCTTTGATGATATTCAGAATTTATTTGTGTTAAAAATCTGAAAAAGTAGAGACCAAGGAAAGTTCTTCTTTAATATGCTAAAAAGTATATGTTTACAAACAAAGGCTACTGTTATTTTCCATGGATTCACAATGAATACTTTAATAGTAGAATTAAGGTTAAAGTAAGGATGTCCTCCCCTTCTGTTATATGACATAAGAATATTATCTAATACATGAAAAAAGAACAAAATTATATGTATAAACATCGTTAGAGAATTCCATCAACTAACAAATATTTATTATATGCTTATTATTTGCCAAATGCAAAAACCAAAACAAATGAGGATCCTCATTAACAGAGAATGTACATTCTAAAGGGTTAGGCAACATGCACATATTGAGATGTGTACAAAACTTATACAAAGTACATGAAGGCAAAACGCATTTCCATTTGTAGATAACATGATAATTCACTCACAAAAACCCAGAGAATCAGTTGTGATCATGGACTTTGTAATGATTATACTGTATGTTAGAACTTCCCTTTTTCACAAAGGATCAGGACAATGGAACTTTACAGCAAACAATTATTTAGGAGACCTGAGACTCAGGGCTGCTTGCTATACCAGTGATCTTTTGTGAGTGAGCTCTAGTTGAATTTGCAGATGCCTGTAGCTGCCAGAAACAAGCCTTAATCAATTCAAGGACAACCTTGAGCAGAAGTTGTAGACTCAAGACCGTGATCTGGACTTTGTAAACATCCTGCTGCCTGGATTATTGTGTCTACAGATGTCTTCTCTTTTAACCCCTGCTGCCTGTCCAAAAGTCTGTAGAAACTCTATTTTTATCTTATCCTTTATCTACATTCTCTTTGAGTAATTGAGAACTAACTCTCATGCAATCTTTCTTTTGCAAGCTCTTCTTCTCCTCAAACAATAATTTGTAATTTGTGATTGGACTCTTTCATTTAGGGTCTGTCTTTTGGGGTGTGGGGTCTTCCTTTAACACAGCAAGACAGCAGTTTTTCTGGGCAGGAACAAATCCACAAAAGTAGTCAATATTTCTAAAATGTACTAGCAAAAACCTGGGAAACTGACAATAAGAGAATTACATTTAAAATAACAAAATACAACACCATCTGGTTGTTAAAGTACCAAGACATACAGGATTTCATATGTTTGCACACACTTGCATACAATTACTAAACACTAAATAAATAAGGGGAGTCATATAGTTGAAGAGATGTTCATTGCTCACATTTGAATCTTTTTTGTATTTATAAAAATGACAGTACTGTCTAAAATAATTTGCACAATTTGTGTTTTAGCAAAGTACAAAGGAGATACTTTAGGGAATAATGCAAAAGAGGGGGAAGAGTCAAGATGGTGACAGGAGAAGAGCCTCTCTTAGGTGCTCTCTTGCTATATTATTTAAAACTTATAAAATAAGGACTCTAATTAAATTTTCAAGGGACAGAACCCACAGAGGGATCCTGTCAATTCTCCAGCCCAAGGTAACCTGGAAAATAGCAGAAAGGCTCTGTTCCATGGGGTTAGAGGGGTGACCCACCAGTGAGAAGGAACTTCAGACTCTTGGAAGCAGCCCCAGGGTGCTGGAAGCCATGGCTTGGGGCAGAAGGGGCAGTTTCCTGACCTACACCCTGGGGAGCACTGTGCACAACTTGGAAGATCAGCAGGGGGACTTCTGCCAGAGCCAGTGCTTGAAGCCCAGTCCTCAGTGCACTCAGTGAGCAATATGGCTGCAGAATTCCAAACCCAGGAAAGGGAAGCAGGTGGAGTAGGGTAAGCAGGAGCCCCCAGGCAACTGAGCCTTGAATACTTAGCTTACCAAAGGGAGGGGAGTAGAAGTCTGTCCTTTGTACCTGGAACAGGACCCTGGGACTCTAACCACATTCAGATCCTGATCACAGTCTAGCCCCCCCCCCCCAATAGAACACCAGGGCTCTCCCACCTCAGGGGTGTGCTTCTGGGCATTCACAGACCAGAAGGGAAGACAGAGTCTTGAACATGGAGATCCTTGTGGGGCTGTGTGTCCCAATAATACTCAGAAGCTCAGGAAGCACCCCAAAACCAGGCACAGGCTGGGGAAATGAGTAAGCAGAGAGAAAAGAGGAATACCATTGAGAAATACTTTGCCTATGATCCCAAGAAGGATCAAAACACTCAATCTGAAGATGAGGAAGTACAAGCTTCTGCATCTAAAGACTGCAAGAAAAAATGGAAATTGGGCTCAGGCTATGACAGAGCTCAAAAAATATTTTGAAAATCAAGTGAGGGACATAGAAGAAAAATTGGGGAAAGAAATGAGAGAGATGCAGGAAAAACATGAAAAAAAAGTCAGCAACTTAGTCAAGGAGATGCAAAGGAATGCTGAAGAAAATAACATGTTAAAAACCAGCATAGGTCAAATGGATAAAACAGTTCAAAAAGTTATTGAGGAGAAGAATGCTTTAAAAAGCAGAATTGGCCAGATGGAAAAAGAGATAAGAAAGCTCTCTGAGGAAAACAAATCCTTCAGAAGTAGCATGGAACTAAAGGTTGCTGCTGACTTCACTAGAAGTCAAGACACAATACTTCAAAACCAAAAGAATGAAAAATCAGAAGAAAATGTGAAACATCACATTGAAAAAACAACTGATCTGGAAAACAGATTCAGGAAAGATAATTTAAAAATTATTTAAATACCTGAAAGTAATGATCAGGAAAAGAGCTTAGACATCATTTTTAAAGAATTCCTACAGGAAAATTGTCCAGATATCCTAGAAGCAGAGGGTAAAATAGAAATTTAGAGAATCCACCGATCTCCCCTGGAAAGAGATCCCCTCGAATTAAAAACAACCCCCAAGAATATTATAGCCAAGTTCCAGAACTCTCGAGTCAAAGTGAAAAAATTCCAAGCAGCCAGAAATTCAATTCAAATATCATGGAGCTGCAGTCAGGATCATACAGGACTTAGCAGTAACTACATTGAAGGCTCATAGGGCTTGGAATATAATATTTTGGAAGGCAAAAGAGCTTGGAATGCAACCAAGAATCAACTACCCAGAAAAATTGAACATCTTCTTCCAGGGGAAATGATGGACTTTTAATGAACCAGTAGAAAAATATAGAAGTAGCTTTTCTGATGGACTTATCCTAAAGAATGTGATCCATCCACAACAGAGCTGGAGTTTGTGGGGTAGATGGGGTTGGATGGCTTGCCCAGGGCCACACATCTGGGTCATTGTTGGGTGTCTGAGGCCAAATTTGAACCTGGGTGTTCCTGGCTCCAGGGCTGGTGCTTTGTCCACTGCACCACCTGGCCACCCCTATTATTAATATTTTATTTTATTTTATTTTATTTTATTTTATTTTATTTTATTTTATTTTGGTTTCTTTTGGGGGAGGGTTGCAGGGCATTGGGGTTTGGGGTGGCTTGCCCAGGGTCACTTGCCCAGGGTTGCACAGATGGGTGATTGTTGGGTCTGTGGCCAGATTTGATCTCAGGTGCTCTTGACTCCAGGACTGGTGCTCCGTCCACTATGCCACCTAGCTGCCCCTATTATTATTATTTTTTATTTTAATTTTTTTCTTTCCTTTACTTTATTGCTCATGAGGGTCTATATTTTTTGGGGGGGTATTATGTTACTCTTGAACAAGAATATTTTAGTATTATATAAAAAACATTTGTTCAAAAATAAAATAAATATAATTTAAAAATAAAAAATAAAAATGAATAAAACTTAAAAAATAAAAGAATAATGCAAAAGAAAAACAGAAAATCACTTTTAAGGTCTAAAATTTCTAAATAAAATAGGTCTAGAATTTCTTAGGATAAATGGGAAAAGAGAAAATGAAGAATATATAATATGATCAGATCTCACACCACATTATAAAGTGGTGGTCATCTAAACCAAAGAATCAAATCTGCCAGCAATAACACTGAACTTCTACCAAACCAGATTAAAATATGGTTCAAAATATGTTAAACAAAATGAATAAAAATGTATTACAACATAGGCAATGTTAATTTGTGATTTTCCAAATCAATATATTGAAAATATGGATGTATTTATATTTCTGTTTGACATTAGTTATCTAAACCATTTGATACTAAGTGAAGAACAGAAAAATAGATGAAAGAACTAGAGTATATTAGCAAGAAATAGAAATAATTGACAACAGTAGCTCAGCATTTGTTATATACAATAATGAAAATAACATTTAGAAGTATTCAATTTTTTGGCAACAATTATTGAGAAAGTTGGAAAAGTGTTTGGTAGAAATTAGACCTAGACCAACATCTTTTAATACCTGCCTACCACATCCAAGGAAGACAGTAGGCATGCTAACTATCCATTACTGACCTGGCGAAGTAGTGATGAAAAATAATAATACAGGACTCTTTCAAGGACACCAGGATCCACTGAAGGACAACCAATAATGCATATTAAACTTGCTGCATTTAAAAAAATCATAGTTGGATATTAGGCTCAAACTGGCAATCTCCCTCAAGGTGAGTCATTACCTGTCCCAGTCCTTACTTTGTGCCATCCTGTCAATGCTCTTAGCTGAGTGGCAAAGCAGACTCTAGTTGATTGTATACCACAGCTCAGAATAATGGAATAAGATCCCAGTTCTATTTTGCTAGTTTTTGGAATGGGACCATGATTAAGAAGGACAACTGGGGCTATTCAAATTATGTTGTTATACATGATTCTTGGACCAGAAAAAGACAACCATAAAAAGCATTTGTGTTCACATTAATCAAGAATAAAAGTCAGAGGTTCCGAGATTGTCATAATTTGACCATAAATGATGCCAACTAGTGAACCCTTGGCATTATTCCCATGACCTGCCAGATAGCTTGTGGAAAATCAAAATTTCTGAGTTGGGGGTGGGGGAAATATGTGATTGCAGAACTGAGGAACACAGACCATTTCATTACAGGTAAGTTTTGCCCTACTCTCAAAGCTTTGTCACCAGAGTGATAATAGAACATTGTGAGACAGGTTTAGCTTAACCTTACTGTCAAAAAATTATTGCCATAGAAATGGCCATACTGATGATTCAGACCATTGAAAGACAGTGTCACAAGTTTGTTGCCAAAATTACTATATTCCCTGGCATTGTTGCAATGGTGCCTTGATTACAGGGGAGGGAACACACTTAAATAGCCAATACTTCCCACTCCATTCAGACCATTACCAATAGTCCTCTTTCCTGTGTTAATAGATGTTTCTGGAAGAGGCAGTAAGAAGAATGTCTTTACATAATATTCAACAGAATGGCATATCATGCCATCACTAACTTCATATAATGACCTTCTTCAATTAAAAAGGACAACATTCAAGTGCAAAATGGGTACAGGACTTGAATAGTTTTAAATGGTGTAATAAAAATAAGAAGAAAATAAGATTGAGGATTTTTCTCACATAGTTGCAGAAAATTCTTAAGTTAAAAGGGGGTTAATTCTTAAAGGAAGACCATAAAATTAACATGGACATGAAATTTAAAGCTTTTGCACAAATAAAAGCATGGAAGATAGAATAAGAAATAAAATGTTAGAATGGGAAAATATTTATATCCAATATCATGAATAAAACATTGCTATTAAAACATACAAAAATTCACAAAAATTTGTAAAACAAATATCCATATCCCAATACATAAGCAGAAAATGAAATATATTGTTTTCAAAATAATGGTGAATTATTAAAAGACTATATGCTAAAAATAAGACCAGGATTTAGTCTCACACAATGCAAATTGTTAAAGATAAGAAAAAAGTGAAGAGAATCAATCTTGGAGAGTCTGTTGAAAGAGAAACTTGGTGATACACTACTGGTAGAGCTTGTAAACTGTAACTATTCTGGAATTCAATTTAGAATTCTGAAAAAAAATTCATTAATTATTCCTACCACTTGATTCAGCAATCCTCTACTGAGAAAATGCCCCTAAGAAATTAAAGATAGAAATAAAGGTACAAAATATTCCACAATATTTAATGCTATCACTGTCTGTGGCAGCAAACAAGCAAAAAGGTGCATATCTGTTTATTACTGAATTAATGGGAAAATACCCATGGCATATGAATGTAATGAAATATACTTCTGAATCCAAAAATGATGAATAGAAGGAATATATGGAAAGGTATGGTCTGATATGAATGAAGTGTATGTAATGTAAAGAACAATGTACACAATGACTACAATAATATAAAGAAAAATATCACTCATAGGAAGTTGAAATCCAGTGAATGCACTGGAGAATACAAATTGAAACATGTTTCCTCCCTCATTGCTGAGGGAAATTCTACATAATTTGTCAGATGCAGTTTGATCAGATATTTTCATTTAATTTTTTTCTTTATTATAAGAGTTCAATCTGGATGGAGATAGCTGAAATGGCCATGATACAAAAATGAAAGTAATGAATAAAAGATTTTTTTCCAGGAAATTGTAAAGCATATTTATTGACTCTCAATTTTACCACAAAAGCAAAAGTCCATCTTTTTTCTTTTGTTTTTTTTAAAGATTTTATTTATTTTTTATTTACAAATTACTAAATATTATTGTTTAAGAATAAACATTGGGCAGCTAGGCAGCACAGGAGATAGAGCACTGGCCCTGGAGTCAGGAGTACCTGAGTTCAAATCCAGCCTCAGACACTTAATAATTGCCTAGCTGTGTGACTTTGGGAAAGTCACTTAAACCCATTGCCTAAAATTTAAAAAAAAAAGAAAAGAGTAACCATAATAGCCCCTCCACCACAAAAATATAAACCCTCATGAGAAATAAAGTAAAAGAAAGAGAAAAGAATGTGTTTCAGTCTGTGTTCTGATACTATCAGCTCTCTCTCGTGGATCACTTTCTTTATCATAAGTCCATCATAGAAGTTACTTCCATATTTTTCCGCAATTGCTATTGCTGGTTGTAATTCCCTCCATCCATTCCTCCCCACTACCATCTATTATATTTTCTCTCTCCTTTCACTCTGTACCTTTTCAAAACTGTGCTGTGGGGCAGCTAAGTGGAGCAGCGGACAGAGCACTGGCTCTGGGGCCTCTTCATCCCACCCTAGAGACCCAGCAACCACCTGGCCCTGTGGTCCTGGAGAGGCCACCCAATCCCAGAACTCTACAAAAAGTAAAAAAATATATATATTATATCTGACTATCCTCTCCTATGGTTTGCCCTCTCCTCTTTCACCACATCTCCTCCTTCCCTCATGCCGCTTCTCTCCTTTTTCCTCTAGATGTCTATACCCAATTGAGTGTGTATGTTGTTTCCTCTCTGAGCCATTGCTGATGAGAATGAAGGTTCCCTGATTCCCCCTCACCTTCCTCCCCCTTCCATACCATTGCAAAAGCTACATGAAATATCTTTTATATAAAATATCTTAGACTATTCTACCTCTCTTTTCTCTTACTCCCAGTACATTTCCCTTTCACCCATTGACTCCATTTTTATAATATATCATATCTTCAAATTCAACTCTCTCCTGTACTTCATCTATAAAAACTCCTTCTAACTGCTCTATTAAATGAGAAGTGTCATATGAGTATTATCAGTATCATCTTTACATGCAGAAATACATGCAAGTAATCATCAAGTCCCTCATAATTTACCCTTCTCCTCCATTCTCTATGCTTCACCTGAGTCCTGTACTTGAAAGTAAAACTTTCTGTTCAACTCTGGTCATTTCAACAGGAATATTTGAAATTCCCGTTTCATTGAAAGTCCATCTTTTCCCCTGGAAGATGTTCAGTTTTGTGGGGTAGCTGATTCTCTGTTGCATTCCAAGCTCTTTTGCCTTCCAGAATATTATATTCCAAGCTCCACGAGTCCTTAATGTTGTTGCTGTTAAGTCTTGTGTGATCCTGACTGCAATTCAATGATATTTGAATTGTGTCTTTCTGGCTGCTTGTAATAGTTTCTCTCTGATTTGGGAGTTCTGGAATATGGTTATAATATTACAGAAGTTGGGTTTTTTTATCTCTTTCTGGGGGAAATTCGTAGATTTTCTAAATTTCTATTTTACCCTCTGCTTTTAGAATATCAGGGCAATTTTCCTGAGGAATTCTTTAAAAATGACTTCAAGGCTCTTTTCCTGATCATGACTTTCAGGTATCCCAATAATTTTTAAATGATCTTTTCTGAATCTGTTTTCCAGATCAGTTGTTTTTTCAATGAGATATTTCATATTTTCTTCTAATTTTTCATTCTTTTGGTGTTGAAGTATTGTGTCTTTATTTCTCACAGTCATCAGCTTCCTTTATCTCCATTCTATGTCCCAAGGATTTGTTTTCCTCAGAGAGCTTCCTTATCTCCTTTTCCATCTGGCCAGTTCTTCTTTTTAAAGCATTCTTCTTCTCAATAACTTTTTGAACTGTTTTATCCACTTGACCTAAACTGGTTCTTAACATGTTATTTCCTTTAACATATTTTTGGGACTCCTTGACTAAGCTACTGACTTTGTTTCCATGTTTTTACTGCATCTCTCTCATTTCTTTCCCCCATTTTTCTTCTATCTCTCTTACTTGATTTTCAAAATCATTTTTGAACTCTGTCATCACCTGAACCCAACTTCTATATTTCTTGGAGTCTTTAGATGCAGAAACTTAGACTTTCTCATCTTCAGATTGAGTATTTTTGTCCTTTGTGGGACCAAAGTAATTGTCTATGGTCAGGTTCCTTTTTATTCTGTTTACTCATTTCCCCCACCTGTGCCTAGTTTTGGGGTGCTTCCTGACTTTTGAGTATGTGTGAGGCTCTGACTGTTCTTCTGGTCTGTGAATGACCACAAGCTCACCCCTCTGCCACAGGGCTGTGAAGGGGGCTTCCCTGATCTATGGGGAAACTAGACTGTGACCAGTGTCTGAATGTGGTCAGAGCCCCAGTGTCCTTTTCCAGGGACAGATGACAGACCTTGGCAGTCTCCTTCCACTCCCTTACCTTTAGTGGGCTGAGCACTCAGGACTCAGCTGCCCGGAAGCTCCTGCTGGGTGACTTCACTGGCCTGCTTTTGTTTCCTGGATCTGGGCTGTTGCAGCTGCACTGAGGGCCTAGGCTTCATGCTCTCTCTGGCAGAGGTCTCCCCGATAATCCTCCAAGTTGTGCTTGGTGCTCCCTGAGGTTCAGGTTAGCAAACTGCTTCTGCTGTTGGGAATGGCTGCTCCCAGATGCCCTGTGGCTGTTCCTGGGAGGCTGAAGTTCCTTTGCTCTGGTGTGGCCATCCCTCCAACCCCATGGAACAGAGTTTTTCCACTACTGTCCAAATTTCCTTGGGCTGCAGAATTGCCTCACTGGATCTCTCTGTGGGTTCTGCCTCTCACAAATTTAATTAGAGTCATAATCTTAATATTTTTGAAATATTTTGGAGAGAGCACCTAAAAGAGGCTCTTCTCCTGCCATCATGTTGGATCTGCCCTAAAAGATGTTTTTAAAACCCAGAAGACCTGTATTACTTCTTGTATCATGGGTTTGTCTTTGTCATACTAAGTATAATAATAATAATAATCTGGTGAAAACCTATTCCTTAATGGCTGGATGCTATCTGTTGCTATTTAGTTGTTTTAGTTGTGTCTGAATCTTTGTGGATTTTCATGACAAAGATATTGCAATGGTTTGGCATTTCCTTCTCCAGTTCATTTTATAGCTGAGGAAACTGAAGTAAACATTTGAACTCAAGAAGATAAGTCTTCCTAACTTCAGGCCTGTCACTCTCTCTCTCTCTCTCTCTCTCTCTCTCCTGAGGTTAACTCTCTGATCAGCTAAGTGACTCAGTTGAACAGATCAAGTCAGGAAGATTGAATTTCAAATTTAGCTTCAGACATGTGACATGTGACGCTGGTCAAGTTACCTCAAATACACAAATATATTAATGATAGCTATTACTGTGCCCACTGCTCTATTGATTCTGCTCATTTCAATTTGCATCAGTTCCTATAAGTCTTTTCAGGCTTTTCTGAAATCAGTCTGCTTGTTACTTCCTATAGCACAATATTGTTTCATTACAATCACATACCACAACTTTCTCAGTCATTCCCCAAATGATGGGAATCCTTTCCATTTCTAGTTTTCTGCCATATAGCACACAGAAATGCCATAAAGTTTTTTGTACAAATAGCTCCTTTTCCTTTTTATATTTGACATTTTCCCAGCAGATAGCCAATGACTGAGGGAGGATAAAAACACCTCGTTCATGAACAATGACACAACCCTAAAAAGAGAAGGGAAAAAGGGTCCAGAATGCCTCCAAATAGGATGACCTTCCTTCAAGTGAATAAGAAGTCCCCTGATCAGTGACCTAGAATGCAGCCTATTTTTGATTTCTGACTGTCACTGTTCCTTCTCCATATGGAAGCTGCCACTAATCCATGTCAGACTGTCAGACTTATGACAAGAGAAGATGAGAATTCCAGAATCTCCAGTGTGCTTATAGGCAACCATTGCTACTGTAAACAGGACTTGAGATCTTTCTAAAAAACTAGTTTGGCTTCAGAATCCCTAAAAGCATTGGAGAGCAGAGTCAGAGAGTCAATGACTCATGCTGAATGAGCACATTAATATGGCACAAGGGCCAACTTCAATGCCTTCTGTGTCTCATCCTTCATAAAACTATCCTAACTGATTCTACTTTGCCTGTGTATAAGCTGATGAGTAACATTTCTTTACAGATAATGATACGAATGAAATTCAAGGGGAAAACTTAGAAGACTGGTATTTAAACATACATGTTATTTAAATAAACTAATACTAGCTGGCATTTTAGTGGCAAAGTAGCTAAACAATATTTTGGAGAGCTATCAATCAGCTCCCAACAGCATAAGATCTGCTAGGGTACTGCAGGCCCCTCTGTTGCCATAGTAACCCCAAACCAGGAGTGGTAGATGTAAACTTTAAAAAAAATAGAAGATTTTTTTCTAGCTAGTCATGCTTCTCTATCAATACAGAAACCTTCGCCTGAATTTCAAGTGAGCAGGGGATTTTTTTTCCTTTGAGTCATAAGTCTGACTCTGAATCTATAGCAACCAAAATTAGACTATAAATCATCTTAATGACATTTTTCAGAGAATTCTTCACTGGATCAATTCAGATCATACAAGATGGCAAGTTTCTGAGCTTACTCGCTAATAATAGTCATGTCAGAGATGTATTGCAAGGAAAGAAAGGATTGGGTTGAAAGCCTTTGGAGTTAATGTCTTTGGCAAAGATGTGCCACCAGCATTCATGTTTTTCTGAAGCTCACAGTCAGCTCCCTTAGATGATTGAACTCATTCCATTTTTGCCATCACAGACTCCCTTAAATATTACCCCACCATTCTGATGTAAACTCTAAGTCCAATGGTCTTGTCTAGAAATAGAAGGTGAACTTTAAGACCTGACCTTGTCATTGTCCTGACCAGTCAACTAGAGGGAGAGAGGACTAAAACTACAAAAAAACAGTTGCTCAGTGGAAGATAAACCTCTTCCATTGAAAATGATCAGTTGAAAATATGACAAGCCACAAAGAAACAAATATCAGCTGATCATATTTAGTAAGAAATTTCCTCACTCACAAATTTCTAGTGACTTCCTTTTCATATACAGGATAAAATATAGCATTATTATCTAACACTGAAGGCCCCTAATAGTATGACTCTCATCTATCTTTCCAATCTTATTTCATATTAATCTTCTTCATATACTTTCTATTCTAGTCATCCAAGTCTATTAAGCAATCCATATATATAGATCATTCCATCACCTTCTGTCTTTACACAGAAGTTTTCCACATCTGGAAAATACTCCCTCTTCTCCATCTACTTATAAATTCTTTAGTTTCTTTTAAACCATAATTCGGGGGACAAATCATATCCAAGACCTAAACTGAATACTCCAGTTGTTAATGATCCTTCTCTTGAAATGATTTTATCTAACTTTATGTACACACACACACACACACACACACACACACACACATACACACACACACACACACACACACACACACACACACACACACATATATTTCCTTATCTGCCTTCATATTTTAGGAGTGGCTAGATTGCACAGTGGATAGAGCACCAGGACTGAAGTCAGGATGTCTCATCTTCATGCATTCAAATGCAACCTCAGACACTTACTATTTTTTGACTCTATTTTGCCTCAGTTTTCTCATCTGTAAAATAAATTGGAGAAGGAAATGTCAAAACACTTCAGCATTTTTGCCAAGAAAACCTCAAATGAGTTCATCAAAAGAGTTGATGATTGATTATTTTTGTCCTTTGTGATCAAAGATGATCATGACATCAAGTGAAGGATAGCATAATATGCATGTTGATTAAAGTGAGGGGAATGTTGTGCAAAGACATCTTTCTCACTGCCTCTTCCAGAACCATCAATAGCCTGTGGCCTGTTGGAACAGGAAATAGGACTACTGGTAATGATCTGGATGTAGTAGAAGACCTTGGCCATTTAGATGTGCTCCCTCCCATGTAATCAAGGCATCATGGCATTTCACTAACATTGTACAGAGTGATCATTTGATATTTTCAATGACAAAATTGCAATATTTCAGTAAAGCTAACTTGTTTTGCAAGATCTAATCATCAGTAAGGTGATTTATGGCCATTGCCATAAATGTCTGACTGTCTGAAATGAGTGAGCAACAAATTTATAATGTACTCCGCTAGAAGAATGTAAACACATTGAAAGAAAGCCCAATTTATTTTTTTCTTTACATATCCAGTACCTGGCAAGTTAGTCAGGGATTAATGAATGTTAGTTGGAATGTTGATTGAATTATTCTACTTCTCTCCTACATAAGTAGTCTCAAACTCAATTAGAAGGGAAGTCAACCTGAGTTTAAATCCGGCCTCAGACGCTTAATAATAATTTCCTAGTTGTGTGGACTTGGGCAAGCCACTTAACCCTGTTCGCCTTGCAAAAACCTAAAAAAAAAAAGTGAAGTCACTAACTTATACTTAAGGATCCCTGTGGCACCTCATATTGACTTAGAATATCGCATTAACATTATCTATGTTCTTTTTCAACTACTATTTTACTTTTCCTGAATTACATATCAAGAGAATTTTTAGAATTCATTTTTACAAGATTTTGAATTCCAACTTTTTCTTCCTCCTTCCCCTTTTCTGACAATAGCAGGTAGTTTGACATAGTCAGTACACATATGCAATCACGTAAAACATATTTCCATTTTAGTCACAGTTGTGGAAGAAGAAACATCAAAAGGGAAAAAGGAATAAATTTTGTTTTAAAAAATATGCTTCATTATCCATTCAGAGTTCATCAGTTCTCTATCTAGATATGGATAACATTTTCCTTTTTGGGCATTTTATTCTTTTCTTAGATTATTGTGTTGCTGAGAAGAACTGAGTCATGCATAACTGATCATCACATAATGTTGATGATAGTATATATTTTTTTCCTGTAGTCCTGCCTGTTTCACTTTGCAGCAGTTCATATATGCCTTTTCAGATTTTTCTGAAATTTGCTTATTCATCATTTTTGCACATTATTCCATTGCATTCGTATTCCACTGCGTTTTTAACTGTTCTCTAATTAATGGACATTTTCTCAATTTCTAATATTTTGTCCCCACACAAAAGGCTACTATAAATATTTTTCCACATGTAGGTTCTTTCCCCTTTTTATAATCTTATCCTAATTTCTCCTTTTATGGTCTTATCCCATATTTTATGATTTTAGACAGTTTAGTTGCTTTTTGGGCATAGTTTCAAATGGCCCTCCAAAATGGTTGGATCATCTCACAACTCCACCAACAATCCATGTGTTCCAATTTTTCCACATCCTCTCATTTAGCATTTTCCATTTTTGCCATATTAGTCAATCTTATAGGTGTAGATTAGTATCTCAGACTTGTTATAATTTGCATCTCTCTAATCAAAAGTAACTTTTCATATTCCTATAGATAGATATTTTATTTCTTTATTATATTCTTTATCTGAAAACTGCCTGTTCATATCCATTGACTATTTCTCAATTGCGGAATCACTTGTATTCTTATAGATTTGACGCCGTTCTCTCTATATATTTGAGAAATAAGGCCTTTATCAGAAACACTTGCTGCAATGATTGTTTCCCAGTTTTCTACTTTTCTTCCCAATCTTGTCTACATTAGTTTTGTTTGTACAAAAGTATCTTTTAAAGAATTTGGATGCTACATCACTTGGTGTATATATTTTTAATATTGATATTGTTTCATTATCAATGGTACATTTTAGCAAGATGTTGTTTCCTCTCTTATCTCTTTATTTTATTATTTAAAAAAAATTTTTTTGCAAGGCAAATGGGGTTAAGTGGCTTGCCCAAGGCCACACACTCTCTTATCTCTTTAAATTGGGTCTATTTTTGCTTTGGGTTTGTCTGAGATAAGGATTGATACCCGTGCTTTTATTTTTACTTCAGCTTTTTACTCTGTGTGTGATTCTCTTCTTAAGTGTGTTTCTTATTAACAGCATTTTTTATGATTTCAAGTTTTGATCCACTCTGCTATCTACTATCCACTTCCATTATATGGGAAAATTCATATCATTCACATTCACAGTTATGATTATAAGCTTTGTATTTACCTCCATCCTATTTTTCTTCTACTTATCCTTTCTCTTTTCACCCTTTTTCACTCCATGATGGTATTGTGCTGAGCTGAGGGGAGGTGATGAGGGCTGACTGACACCACTGGAGGTTTTAGGGGTCTGGCAGCTTACTTGGCTCTGAGTCAGAATCCTTTTACTGAGACCGTGGAATACTCCTTCCTCACCAGTGTTTTGCTTCTGTCCATCACTTTTTATGATCTGTCCTCCATTCTGTCAGTTTCCACCCATGTCCCCTTTACTCCATATTTATCTTTACTCAAAGATAAACTAGATTTCTATGTTAAACTGATCGTGTATCTTATTCCCTCTTAGCCAATATTGATGGGAGTAAGGTTCAAATGATGTTCATTGCTCATTCTTCCATCTTTCTTTCAGTTGCAATAGTTCTTTTGCATGCCTTCATGTGAAATAATTTACCACATTCTGTTTTTCCCTTTCTTCTATACCCATTGTACTCCTATTTCTCAATCTCTTAATATTTTTATGTCCTTCTCTCAAATTCCCCTTATTTCCCCACTCTCTATGTCTAATCCCTCTAACTGTACTATTAGTGACTATAACCTCCCTAAATATCTGGAAACTCCCAAGGATTTACTACAAATGTGATGGTGAAAAGTGTCCTTTCTCCATTTAGATCAAAATGAAAAATCCTTTCCATCTTGGTATCAAATAGAGTAATAATACTACTTCCCTTATTTCATAGAATTGTTTTGAGATTCATATAAGATAATGCATATGAAAGTTCTAAGAAAACTTCAAAATTATTATATAATATTATTACATAACATATACTGTAGCACATTTTTCAGAGTGGAGTCCTACATCAGGTAACTGTTGCTGATAGCCTTTCCTGATCTCAGTTCCCAGATTTGTAGAATGATAGAGGCAAAATTCCCAAATATCCTATTAAAAGAGTCCCTGCTATCAAGACATGTACTTTAGAACCCTATGGAGGTTTTATGTATGTGAAGAGGCCAAAACTTTATAAGGAATACATACCTTTGTGTGCTTTCCACTACCCCAAGCATCTATACAGTAGAATAGAAGAAACATAAGAGTTTTAAAACTGGGGAACTCTTAGTCACAGAATCATTTGTTATCATTAGTTAATCATTAGTTATTTTTCAAATAAGGAAATGTTCACTGTAAGTTCAAGTGAGGTACCTAACAAAAGAACTCTTCCTCCTAAATCTGAGGATTGGGAAGTTGGCAGGACCTTGCTCTTTGCATTAAAGAACTTGCACTTGGAACAGAGAATGTCCTGCCTCAAAGCCAAGACTCATAGGGGATAAATAGGAGAGTGTGAGAAGAGACATTTTTTTTTGTTTCTCAATCAATGTTTTCTTCTTTTCTTAAAGTTATAAAAACACTGTGAGCTTTACTTAGGCTTAAGGAACATGGCAACATAAACTCTTCTCTTGAAGGGATAGCCAAGGATTTCATATGAGACCAAAACTGGAGCTACAATCTAACATAAGTTATATATACCACCAAGCAGTGTCCAAAGGAGCACAGTCTAAAGAGTGTAAAGCAATATCCAGTCAAGATTATGAAACCAATAAGGAGCAAACCCAGCACAGAAAACTCTAGAAGACAACAAGGCTCTTCACTGTCTTAGTTCTCTATATTTGTATATTGACTTCACATGTGTATATTCCTCCACTCATGTGCCTAGGCAATATATGTCCCTTATTTAGGTACTTCTCTATACATATGCCTGGTCTGTGTGCTTTTGGCATGTGTGCCCCTCTACGTAATCCCTGATTGTGTCCACATTTCTTATTTATTTTGGGAGACAGTGGTTCCTTGGGTTTATTGAAGAAACATTTTAAAGTTTCTTTTCCTTTTCTTAATTGGTATTTTATTTTTCCAGATACATGTAATGAATGTCTTTCAACATTCGTCCATATGCATATGCATATGTGTAAGTTACATAATTTCCTTCCACCTTCCCTTTCCACATCCCTCCCCTCAGTAGGGAACAGTCAGGTGAATATTGTACATATAAATTTCTGTTAAACATGTTTACATATTAGTCATTTTCAATATGAAAAATTAGGATTAAAGGAAAAGAAAGAAAATCATGGGAAAGAAATGCATAAGAGAATTTTTTTTAAAAAGTGAATGTAGTATTATCAGATTCTGAAGGGATTTTTGTTTGTTTTCTTTTTCTTCCTCTCAGAATAGCATTGTCCATAGTTGATATAATAGGGTTGTCTGAGCTCTCTGAACTGCTGAGAGGAGCTGCATCCATCAAGGTTGATCAGCTCACAATGCTGTTGTTAATGTGTAGAACATTCTCTTAAGTAAGATTTCTTTTCTTACTATGTAATTTCAGCAAATCCCTTTACTTTGTACAATTGTGTCCTAATACTGTCAAAGGAAAACACATTGGTAGGGGTTCATGAGCTTTATTCTAGGGAGTATAGTCCCACAAAGTATCTTGAACAAAGTGTAACCTTGCCCTTGGGATGCTTGGCATGTTAATTGAAGTTGTCCTCAAGTGTCGTACTTTATATAGAGACAGTCATGTAATATTCAGTCTAGGGCAGTATCTCTAGAAAACCACTTTAATATTCCTGGAACCCACTAGCAAAGCTTTAGAAACCTTGTCTGCTTAGAGGGCAATGCTTAGTCATTAGCCATGTTCTCCAGAGAATTATAGTGATTTCCTATTGAGTCAGGATGTACCTTCCAAAATGACTTTAAATTAATAACATTTCCTTTATCAAAGTGTCTGTGTACAGGCAGATACATTGAGGATTTGTTTTTGCCCTTGCCTACACAAGTGTGCATCTGTTTTCTTGGAAGAGACCACACTTTCTTCCCAATGAATTTTGAAACAATCTGTTCTCTGACTACCCACACCCAATCCTAACCCAGCCCTACTTAAAAACATGTTTTTTTTTTTCCCTCAGTATAGATTGAACTTGAAATGATCTCACTTTATCCTGTAGCCTTCATCTTCCCTTCCCCCTTCAACTTCCACAATGCTCAAGTTAGAGATATGCTGCTTCATTCTTGAGAGGAATGCAGAATCCAGATGGGCCAGGTATGCCAGCAAAAGGCAGTTTTTTTTTCCTTTTCATAGAACATTAAGGGAAAAGGGAAATGGTCATCACCAAGAACTTATCCAGACTAAGAAAAGCAGCATTTATCGGCAATGCATTTTCCACTGTCATAGGAAGGCAGAGTAGAGTCTTAATAATGAGATATCAAACCTAGTTCCAGCTCTGTTTCTAACTTTGCCAAAGCTAACTTTCTGTTCTTTAGTTTCCCTACATGAAAGATGAGGACAATAATAAATTATGTTCAAAAAGAAGAGTATTTCACTTCTTCAAAATTTTTCAATTTAGTTATAATACAAATACATATACATCATATATATATGTATATATACATATAAATATATATATATATACATATATATATATATATATATATATACATATATGTGAAATAGGTTAGGGCAAGTATAAAACAGTCAAGTGACTTGCCAAAGGCCATACAATGAGTAAGTGGTAGAATTAAGGAAAGAATTTCAGAGTTTTGACTCATTCTGGTTGTCTAGCTTGCTGACTAACACAGATGTCTAAGTAACCTATTCAAAATATAACATGCTACCTCTCTGGTCACTCCTCTTTTTTCCTTTGCAGCCATTTTTGTAAAAAAAAAAAGATATCTATTTCATGAAATATTTTCCAATTATGTAAAATTTGTTAACATTGGAGTTTTAAATTCTCTCCCTTCCTTTTGATACTCTCCTCACCTTGGGAAAGCAAGCAATTAGATATAGATTTATACATGTGACATCAGGCAAACAATTGCATAATAGTTATATTGCAAAGAAAATTAAGACAAAAAATAGAAAAAGTAAAAAAATGCTTCAATCTGCATTCAGAATTCATCAGTTTTCTCTCTAGAGATGGATCATATTTTTCATCAAATCCTTTGGAATTGTTTTAGAACATTTTCTTGTTTAGAATAACTAAGTATTTAATATGTGATCATCTTTACAATATTGCTATTACTGTGTACGATGTTCTGTTTCTGCTCATTACACTTTGCATAAGTCTTCCCAGTTTTTTTCTGAAACTCCTTTGCTCATCATTTCTTATAGAACAATATTATATCACAGGCATATGCCACAATTTGTTCAACCATTTCATCCCCTCATTTTCCAGATTTTTGCTACTACAAAAAGAACTGCTATAAATATTTGTTACAAATAGGTCTTTTCCTCTTTTCTTTGATCTCTTTGAGCTGAGACAAATGGTGCCCAGTTTTATAGCCCTTTGGAAAAAAAAGTGATTGCCCCTGATATGTAGAGATCAGCCGTGATTGATGAACAATTGATGAGGGCATGGAAGGGGAGTTGGGCTATAAACCTTCAGCTCTTTCTGTAGAGAACTTAACTTGACCATGATATTCAGCTGACTCTAGTTATCTGGATAAAGGTATCCATCTCCAATGTAATCAGTTCTGTAGGGAAGGGAATTTCAAGTCTGAGAACATAATGCTTTTAGGGTTAGAATTCACTTAGATTAGATTCTCTATATGGGGGAAGTTACTGGGCAATCTTCTCTATCAGCAATATCCTTCAGAGATTGACTGAATGATCTATAGGGGTTGATCCCTGAATGAGGAAATAAAGTCTCATTTTTAATTTAATAATTGGGTATTAACATAATACGAAAATGATCATTTTCACCAGCATTTGCCATTTTCTTTTTCTATCGTATTAGCCAATCTCATAAGTATGAGGCAATACTCAGAATTGCTTTAATTTGCATTTCTCTAATTAATAGTGATTAAAAGCATTTTTTATTAAAGATATTATTTGAGTTTTACAATTTCTCCATCTTATGTCCCCCCCCCCACAAAAAGCAATCTGTCAGTTTTTACTTTGTTTCCATGTTGTACATTGATCCAAATTGACTGTGATGAGAGAGAACTCATATCCTTAAGGAAGAGACAAAAAGTCTAAGAGATAACAAGATCAAATAACAAGATATCTTTTTTCCCTAAATTAAAAGGAATAGTCCTTGAACTTTGTTCAAACTTCACTGCTCTTTATCTGGATACAGACAGCACTCTCCTTTGCAGACAGCCCAAAATTGTTCCTGATTGTTGCACTGATGGAATGAGCAAGTCCTTCAAGGTTGTAAATCACCCCCACTTTGATGTTACGGCATACAATGTTTCTCTGATTCTGCTTATCACACTCAGCATCAGTTCATGCAAATCCCTACAGACTTCCCTGAAATCCCATCCCTTCTCGTTTCTAATAGAACAGTAGTGTTCCATGACATTCATATACCACAGTTTGCTAAGCCATTCCCCAATTGAAGGACATTTACTTGATTTCCAATTTTTTGCCACCACTAACAGGGATGCTATAAATATTTTTGTACAAGTGATATGTATAGACCCAGTAGTGGTATTGCTGGGTCAAAAGGTATGTCCATTTTTGTTGACCTTTAGGCATAGTTCCAAATTTCTCTCCAGAAAGGTTGGATGAGTTCACAGCTCCACCAAAGGTGTAATAGTGTCCCAGATTTCCCACAACCCTTCCAACAATGATCATTATCCTTTCTGGTCATATTGGCCAATCTGAGAGGTGTGAGGTAGTACCTCAGAGAAGCTTTAATTTGCATTTCTCTAATAATTAATGATTTAGAGCAATTTTTCATATGGCTATGGATTGCTTTGATCTCCTCATCTTTAAATTGTCTTTGCATATCCTTTGACCATTTGTCAATTGGAGAATGGCTTTTTGTTTTAAAAATATGACTCAGTCCTCTGTATATTTTAGAAATGAGTCCTTTGTCAGAATCATTAGTTGTTTCCTAATTTACTACATTTCTTTTGATCTTGGTTACAGTGGTTTTATCTGTGCAAAAGCTTTTTAATTTAATATAATCAAAATCATCTAGTTGTTTTTTGGTGATGTTCTCCATCTCTTCCTTAGTCATAAACTACTCCCCTTTCCATAGATCTGACAGGTAAATTAGTTCTTGATCTTCTAATTTGGTTATAGTATTGCTTTTTATGTCTAAATCCTGTAACCATTTGGATCTTATCTTGGTAATGGGTGTTAGGTGTTGGTCTAATCTAAGTTTCTTCCATAGTAACTTCCAATTTTCCCAGCAGTTCTTATCAAAGAGGGAGTTTTTATCCCAATAGCTGGACTCTTTGTTTCTCAAACAGCAGATTACTATAATGGTCTCCTGCTTTTACACCTAGTCTATTCCACTGGTCCACCACTCTATTACTTAGGCAATAACAAAAAGTTTTGATGACTAATGCTTTATAATATAATTTGAGATCAAGTAGAGCTAAACCCCCTTCTTTTGTACTTTTTTTTCATTAAGCTCCTGGAAATTCTTGCCTTTTTATTTCTCCATATGAATTTACTTACAATTTTTTCTAACTCATTAAAGTAATTTTTTGGAATTTTGATTGGTAGGGCACTAAACAGGTAGTTTAGTTTTGGTAGAATTGTCATTTTTATTATATTAGCTCTACCTATCCATGAGCAGTTGATATTTGCCCAGTGATTTAAATCTGATCTAATTTGTGTGAGAAGTGTTTTATAATTGTTTTCAAAAAGTCTCTGAGTCTGTGTTGGCAAATAGACTCCCAGGTATTTTATAATGTTTGAAGTTACTTTGAATGGGATTTCTCTTTCCAGCTCTTCCTGCTGTATCTTGCTAGACATATATAGAAAAGTTGAGGATTTATGAGGGTTTATTTTATAACCTGCAACTTTGCTAAAATTGCTAATTGTTTCCAGTAGTTTTTGGGATGATTTCTTGGGATTCTCTAGGTATACCATCATGTCATCTGCAAAGAGTGAGAGTTTTGTCTCTTCCTTCCCAATTCTAATTCCTTCAATTTATTTTTCTTCTCTAATTGCTGAAGCTAACATTTCTAATATGATATTGAATAGTAGTGGTGATAATGGGCACCCTTGTTTCACCCTAATCTTATAGGGAATTCATCTAACCTCTCCTCCATGAATGTAATGCTTGTTGATGGTTTCAGATAGATACTGCTAATTATTCCTAGGAACAGTCCATTTATTCCTATACTCTCTAGTGTTTTTAGTAGGAATGGATGCTGTATATGGTCAAAAGCTTTTTCAGCATCTATTGATATGATCATATAATTTCTGATAGGCTTGCTGTTGATATAATTGAGTATGCTAACAGTTTTCCTAATATTGAACCAACCCTACATTCCTGGAATAAATCATAATGTATTATCCTAGTGATAACTTGTTGTAATCATTTTACTAAGATTTTATTTAAGATTTTTGCATCTATATTCATCAGGGAGATAGGTCTATAATTTTGTTTCTCTGTTTTAACTCTTCCCGGTTTAGGTAACAGCACTATATTGGTTTCATTGAACGAGTTAGGCAGAGTTCCATCTTTCCCTATTTTTCCAAAGAGTTTATATAGAATTGGAACCAATTTTTCCTTGAATGTTTGGTAGAATTCACTTGTGAATCCATCAGGCCCTGGAGATTTTTTCTTGGAGAGTTCAATGATGGCTTGCTGAATTTCATTTCTGAGATAGGGTTGTTTAGGTATTTAATCTCCTCTTCATTTTACCTGGGCAACTTATATTTTTGTAAATATTCATCCATTTCACTTAGATTATCAAATTTATTGGCATAGAGTTGGGCAAAATAATTTTGAATTATTTCTTCAATTTCCTTGTCATTGGTGGTGAGTTCACCTTCTTCATTTATGATACTAGCAATTTGATTTTCTTCTTTCTTTTTTTTAATCCATTTGAGCACAGGTTTATCATTTTATTGATTTTTTCATAATACCAACTTTTGGTTTTATTTATTAATTCAGTATTTTTTCCTTTCTATTTTTATTAATTTCTCCTTTAATTTTTAAAATTTCTAATTTGGTATTTAATTGGGAATTTTTAAATTGTTCTTTCTCTAATTTTTTTAGTTGCATTTCAGTTCATTGCTTTCCTCTTTCTCCAATTTATTCATGTAAGCATTTAAAGCTATAATATATCCTCTGAGAGCTGCTTTGAGTGAATCCCATAGGTTTTGGTATGTTGTTCCATTATTATCATTATCTAGAATAAAATAGTTAGTTCTTTCTATAACTTTTTTTGGTCCACTCATTCTTTAAAATAAGGTTATTTATTTTCCAATTGGTTCTGGGTTTATATCTCCTTGGCCTAATATTGCATATGACTTTTATTGCATTGTAATCTGAGAAAGATGTATTCACTATTTCTGCCTGTCTGCAGTTGATTATTAGATTTTTATGTCCTAGTACATGGCCAGTTTTTGTATAAGTTCCATGTACTGCAGAGAAAAAGGTATATTCCTTTCTATCCCCATTAACTTTCCTCCATAAGTCTGCCATATCTAGTTTTTCTAACAATTTATTAACTCCTTAACTTCTTTCATCTTTGTTTTATTATTCGATTTATCTAGATCTGAGAGTGGGAGGTTGAGGCCTTCCAATATTAAAGTTTTGCTGTCTATGTCTTCCTGTAGTTCTTTCAGCTTCTCCTCTAAGAATTTGGATGCTCTCTGATTGGGTGTACAGATATATATTCAGTATTGAAATAGCTTTATTGTCTATGGTAACTTTTAGGAGGATAAAGTTTCCTTCCTTATCTCTTTTAATGCTATCTATTTTTGCTGCTGCTTTGTCTCAGATAAGGATTGCTACCCCTGCCTTTTTTTACTGCAGCTGAAGCAAAATATAGGTTGCTCCAACCTTTTACCTTTACTCTATATGTATCTCCCTGCTTAAAATGAGGTCCTTGTAAGCAGCACATTGTAGGATTCTGGTTTTTAATCCACTCTGCTATTCACTTATGTTTTAAGGGAGAGTTCATCCCATTCACATTCAAAGTTATGATTACTAATTCTTTATTGCTCTCCATGTTTTCTTCCCTCTGTTTGTATTTTCCCCCTCCCCCCCTTATTCATATTCCCCAGTATTTTGTTTCTCAATACCCCCTCCTTCAGGGTGTTTGCCCTCCTATATCACCCCCTTCCCTTTCTTTCCCCTTTCCCTTTTTCCCTTTTCCCTTTTCCCTTCCCTTCCTTTTGTTAGTTCCCCTTTTTTCCCCACTCCCCCTCCGTGTCTTTGTCCCCCCCTCCTCTTTTCCCCTTTTAATACTTGAAAGGTTAGATGTTTTTTAAATTAACTAAGTATGTGCAAGTTGACTTTAAGTCAAGTCTGATGAGAAGAAGATTCAAGTGTTTCTCATCTCCTCCCTTCTTCCCCTCTATTACCATAGGTATTTTGTACCTCTTAGTGTAATGAGATTTACCCCATTCAATCCCCTCCTTCCTCCTGTCTCCTTACTGTCCCCCTTTTTAAGGAGGTAGTGTTTTTTAGATCATTCTATCTGAGTCATAGAAAATTCTGAGTATCTGTCACTTCTAGCTAAGTACATTCTATCTAATAGAGTTAAAATTCTTGAGAGTTATTAGAGTCTTTCTCCCAAGTGGGGTGAAAGCCAATTACATCTCATTGGATAGCAGTCTCAAGAATAGGTCATGAATGTCCATCACTTCTGTTTAGGCATAGTCTATTAGAGTTACAATTGCCAAGATTTATGAGAATTTTTTTCCCTATGCTGGAATATAGCCAGTTTCAACTTATTGGATAGCAGTTTTTTTTTCTTTGACCACCCTCCTCTTTTTTTTTAACCTTTTCATGTGCCTCTTGAACATCCTGTTTTATGCCCAAATTTTCTATTTAGCTCTGGTCTTCTCATCAGGAATTTTTGGAATTCTTCCATTTCATTAAATGTCCATCTTTTTCCCTGGAAGAGAAGGGTCAGCTTTGCGGGATAGTGGATTCTTGGCTGCATTCTAAGCTCCCTTGCTCTTCCAAATATCTCATTCTAGGCTCTTTGATCCCTTAATGTTGATGCAGCCAGGTCCTGCATAATTCTTACTGTGGCTCCTTGATATTTAAATTGTTTCTTTCTGGCTACTTGCTGGATTTTCTCTTTTATCTGATAGTTCTGGAATTTGGTCACAACATTCCTTGGTGTTTTCATTTCAGCATCTTTTTCTGGAGGGAATCGATGTATTCTTTCAATAATTACTTTGTCCTCTGTTTCCATGATATCAGGGCAGTTTTCCATCACTAGATCCTTTAATATTAAGCCCAGTCTTTTTTTCTCTTCAATGTTTTCAGGAAGTTCGATAATTTTCAGGTTGCCCCTCCTCGACCTATTCTTGAGGTCAGTTGTTTTGCTGATGAGGTATTTTACATTTTCTTCTATTTTTTTTTCCTATGTTTTGATTTTTGTTTAACTGGCTCTTGCTATCTCATGGAGTCATTTGATTCTGCAGACTCCATTCTTTTTTTAGAGGGGAGTTTTCTTCATTAACCTCTTGCAACTCCTTTTCCAGGTGGTCAATTTTACTTTTGAAAGAGCTTTCCATTTGACCAATTGAGGTTTTGAGAGAATTATTTTCTTTTTGCATTTTCCTAATTGAGGATCTGAGAGAATTATTCTCATTTTGTATTTATCCAGTTGATGATCTGAGAGATTTATTCTCATTTTGAATTTGTCCAATTGTATTTTTTAAGGATTTTTTTTCTTGTTGCAAGGTGTCTCTCCCAAATTTTCCAGGTGATTTTTAAACTCCTTCCTTATTTCTTCAAGGAAGTCTTTCTGTGCTGAAGACCAGATCATATTCTTCTCAGAGGTTCTAGGTCTCTCTGAGTTAGGGTCTTTCCCTTCCAATAATTTTTCTATAGCTCCACCTTTCTGACCCTTCTTCATTTTGCTAAGACCTAGAGTTGCGGACAGGCTGGTTCACAGGGGCTTGGAATCAATAGAGGCTGTACTCACTGAGTGCAATTTCTCTGGCTGGCCAGTAGGAGGTGTTGCTTGCTTTCTCTGGAGTGTCTTTTACCTTGATTGAGGCCTTCTCTCTTAGCTTGAAGGGAGGAGTTGGAGCTAATGAATCTTTTTGTCTTCAATCAATGAAGGGCTTTATCCTGGCTTGAGGTTATTCCTCTTCCTATTGTCAGCTGGGCTGGTTCTTCTGCTCACACACCTGTGCCTGAGGGCAATTGTCTGCAATTGTTTGTTCCTGGGAGAGGCCTCAGCTGCAATGGAGGCTTGGATTCAGAGTTCCTCAGGCCAGAGGAGCCTCTGCAGTTATTCTGCACCAGAACTCTCCCCCCAGCGTTGCTGGCAAGCTCCAGAGGGTCAGCATGCCTCTGCTCCCTAGTTGACTCAAGCCCCTGCTGTCTAGCCCCAACACTGATCCAGCAGGTCCAGCTGTTGGGCCCTCAGACTCCCTCACTCCAATTCAACCAGTAATCTGGCTGATCTGGGGCTGATCGGGGCTGATCCGCCTTCTGTGCCCAGACTCACCCACCCAAATTTATCCAATGCTGCTTAGGAAGACAAATTCTGAAGTAGATGTTCTTTCTTCTGGCTTTTCTTTCTGGGTTTTGTGGGTCAGATTTCTATTAAGAGGTTTGTTTCATATGATAGATGGGGAAAGATCAGGAGACTTTAGAACTGCTCTTGTCTTTTCTCCGCCATCTTGACCGAAAGTTGGTTTAAAGCATTTTTTTGAACATTTTTAATATGACTGTAGATAACTGATTTTTTCCTATGAAAATTTCCTATTCATATTTTTGTACCATTTCTCAGTTGGGGAATGCCTCTTAATTTTATAAATTTTGTTTGGTTCCATATAAATTTAAGAAATGAGGACTTTCTTGGAGGTAATTTGCTATATAATTTTTTCCTAGTCTTTTGTTTTCTTCTATTTTGTCTGAATTAGTTTTGTTTATATAATAGCTTTTTAATTAATTTAATTAAAATTCATTTTATTTTCATGATCCTGGTTATAAATTCTTCCTTTATTTATAGATTTGACTGGCATGTTTTTTTCATCCTTTCTTAATTTAGCTATGATATTACCCTTTATTTCTAAACCATTAATTCATTTTGATCGTATCTTGGGATACATTGTAAGATGTATATCAAGTTTTTGCCTAGTTTCTGCTTTCTAGTTTTCTAGTTTGTCAAATGATAAATTATTACCTTAAAAGCTTGGATACTTGGCCTTATCAAATACTAGATTACTATGGTCAGATACTACTGTGTATTATGACCTACTTTATTCCACAAATCCATCACTCGATTTCTTAGTCAGTATGTTATTGTCTTGATGATTATTGCATTGCGATATATAGTTTGATGACTGGTATTATAGGCTGCCTTCTTTGACATTTTTTTTTGCATTGATTCCTTGATAGTATTGACCTTTTATTCTTCTAGATAAATTTTGTAAATTTTTTCAAGTTTTATAAAATAATTCCTTGGTGGTTTGATATAAGTAAATTAATGGGTAGAATTGTCATTTTTTATGTGACTCAACCTACCCATGAGTAATTCATATTTCTCCATTTTTTGGATCTGCCTTTATTTGATTGAAATGTGTTTTGTGATTGTGTTCCTAAGGTTCCTGGTTTTACTTGGAAGGTGGATTCCTGCTTTTATATTTTAATTTGCTAGTAGTGATCTTAAATGGATTTTCTCTTTCTATCTATTGCATTGTTCTGAGGGAAAGAAGAAGAAAAGGAGGAGCAGATCTGGATTTAGTAGTGAATACTTTCCATAAAGATAATGCCTTATTCAGACTCTCTAGGTACAATGGGAAGTAATTGTTTTGTTCAGCATCCACCAAAGAATGTTGATCTTTGGCGGAAATCTTAAATACAGAATTCAACTTAGGGACCAGTAATAGAAACCTATGGAAAAGACAGATCCACTAGTTTGTAAAAAAGATTGCATAAATAGCTTCCCCTAAAGTTCAGTTCTCTTTTAGATAAATTTATGAAATAAAGTTTTTATGTATTTCTATACATTTTTATAGTTTTGTGAGTTCTTTTCATTCATTCCATTTTCTGGACACTAAAATGAAGGGCCTATTTCTGAGTTATATTTGCAACTTTGAATTTTCTTATAGGAACCTGGACTCATGTGGCTCACATATACAAAACCTAGACATGAGCTAAATTTTATTTTAGTTATCTCCAGAATGAGTTGGAAAATAGAGGCACTGAGCCAAAGTTAGAATTGATCATTCTGGGCCGGCCCCTAATATTAGATGGCACAATCCACATGTATATATTATTTGGGACATACCCTGGGTGACAAATTGTAACCCCTTGCATTTCTTTCTTATTCTATATTACTCCTGACTATGCTTGAATTCTTTCAAACATGTAATATTTTTTATTCTTATCATTATATATTTTTCAATTACATGTAAGCAAACCCATCTCAAAAGACTAAATTAACTCTGACTTCTTTCATGAATCCTTTACCACCATTCTATCCCTGAGGCATCTTTCCTTTTTTTTTGAGATGCAAATAAACATTTAGTAGATGATCCAAGTCAGCACTTCATTATGTGAAGACTTGAATTTTCAGATCATAAACTCATGGTTTTTGGTCCATCATTCTTGAAGAAGATCATGACATCAGGGGGTTGGTGCCATGATAAGCACATGCATTGGATTTGAGTGAGGGGATGTTGTGCTATTACTAGCCTCACTTTCACTTCCAAAGCATAGTATGTTAAAGCTAGAAAGGATAATAATGGTCATCTAATTGAACTATCTCATTTTTTTCTTAGAAAACTAAGGTTCCCACAGTAAAATTAAGGGATGAGGGAATCTTTATCTTCTTTACTTTTCTGGGGAAGGAAATAGCACAAAACTTTAAGCTACTATGTGTCTGTGAATCTTTTCCTCCCAATAGGACTTTAAACACTTTTAGTGAGAAGCCATATAACACCTAATCAGGATTCCTGACAGAGGTTAAAAAATTAATCCCCCCTAAATGTCTGCTTCAAGAGGTGAGAGAGATTCCAGGAGAAAAGATTGGCTTTGCATTTGTATTTTCCTTTTTAAAATGGCAAATATAAAGTTAGATATTTATCAATAGTGCTCAAGTACAACAGATTTTCAATACTGAAAATAAGCATACTTTCCTCTTTTTTATACAAAATTTCTCTGACTTCCCCCCCTTTCTTTATCCCAGGAACATTCCACACTCTGAGATAGTATCCCTGGTATCTGAAAGATTCTATAAACATATTTTAAAGCATAATATTTCTTGTGGGAAAATTAGCTTGGAGTACACTGGTCCAGTGTATATAGTGCTGGGTATAAGTAATGATTAGTTCACCTTAAAAATAGTGTCTGCTTTGTTCTTAGACTTCATAGACGGTGGCAGTGCTAGAATCCAAATAATTATCATGGGTAAATAAAATACAGGAGTGCATACTTGGCTTACCCTGTCCAGTTTCTTTCCAAGTCAGAAGAAGCAGCATGAATAATATATTCTGATTTCCTTTGATTGAACTGTCAGTGTGATTTATTTCATAGCTTCATCTTCTCTATCTCCCTTGTAAATAATGGTGAGTGTTTAGAGCTATTTGCTAACATTTGTCTTGCTAATTTGCTTAGGGGGTGGGAGGATGGTGGCATGTTATTTTTCCTTGTGATGGGTCTGGAGGAGAGACAGAATGTTTTGTAAAGCAGTAGAACTTTTGAAAAATCAAGATTACATGATGCTCCCCCTCCCCTTATTCTCCTATGTATCTATTCAAACTCATTTCACAACTTGAAAATAGTTCAAATTGAAAATCACCCCTATAAAAAAAAATCAAATTAATGTTATTCCCATTATACTCACTACCCAGCCATGTGAATGAGAGAGGCTGAACAAGCTTGAATACTTCCTCAAAATAAATAATACACTAACGAGACAGCAATTTCTTGCCTCTCATGAAATTCCCAGGACGTTCCCCTTGAAGAGGCCAAGATGTTGCTCAGGATTTCACAGAAAATACCCCGCCCCCCATCCCAATACTGTGCAGCATCTGAAATTAATGTGAGCCTCCTGTGCATTTAACAAGGCACTTCCATCATGTAGTTTGTTTTGCTGAATAACTAATCTGGACCATAACTGTAGATCTTGAATATTCCTGGTAGACTGTCAAAAAGCATGGGAAAATATTAACTACATATGGGATTATTAAAACAATATAGTATAACGGAAAACAAACTGAATTTGGAGTCAGAGGACTGCTTACTATACTTTCTATACTCCTAAAAACCTTAGTTTCTTTACCTGTGAAATATTAGGAGGTTGGAATAAATTTTATCCAATTATTTTTACTTATTCTAACATTTTGTGATTTTAGTGGTTTTGGATATAATCCTGGTTTTGTTTCTTCTATGATTTATTATATTTTTAAAAGATTTTATTCATTTTGTCTATTTTAACTCTCATTCCCTCAAGTATTAAAAAGGTATCTCTTAATTTTGTTTATTATTATATTTTATAGATATTTTGTTTCAAATTTATTTCCTAATTGTTTTAATTATATTGCAAAATTTAATTTTTAATCCTCATTTTTTTCTATTCTGTTAATATATATTTTCAGAAATATACATGTTATCTAGGAATTTTGTTTTTGTTGAATCCTCCATGTTTTCTTATTCCATCACATTGTTAATATTCTTGTAAAGTAAATTATTTATTGACTCTTTATATCATGTTATTATGATTTCTTCTTTGACCCACTCATTATTCAGGAGGCCATAATTCAAATTTTATTTAATTCTTTGTTTTCCTCATATTTTCTTTAATGTTAATACTAACTTTTTCTGTATTATTTGTACAAAAATGCTCACTATATCTATTTTTTTAATATTTATGATTATTGGTACTATAGCATACTGAGAAATATCTATATTCTTTAGGATTCCATTCAGAAGCAACCATGGGAGCAGTCAAATATAATTTATATAGTAATTTTTTCTTCCTTACATTTTTCTTCTTTTTTATGTGTCTGTAATTCTCTTTCACTAACTCTTCATAAATATTACATTCCCAACTTTGGCAGTTCGGTCCTGGTCTATTTTCTCTTCTTCCTTTATACCAACATTCTTGGCAATCTAATTAGAGGTTAACTAGCATTTCTATGATTTATTCAGTGGTTTCTTAATTGTTTGCCATCTTATTTTTAATTTTTTAAAACAAATAAAGATCTATTATAAACATTTTTGAACACAATGGGCCTTTTCCTCTTCCTTTAATCTCATTGTCTTGTAAGGCTGGAAGCATGTGGTATAGCTAGATCCAAGGGAACACACTGTGAAGTAGTTATACATATGTGTGTGTGTCTGTGTGTTTGTGTGTCTGTGTGTATGGGTTCATGTGATAATTACCAATTACTTTTCAGGGTGGTTGAACTCATTGACTTGTTAACATGCCAATTTTCTAACAGTTCTATGAACATTTATCATTTTTCTTTATGTCATGTTTTCTATTCTTTTATTTGCATTTCTCTAAACAATTATTTGATGTTTTTTTAAAATATGCTATAGACAGCTTCTTCTATGTAGAATGGCTAAACAAGTTGTGGTATATGAATCTTATGAAGTATTATTGTGCTTAAGAAATAAAAAATGAATTCAAAAAGACATGGAAACATTCATGATGGAAGATTAGAGACAGCCACACAGTTGAATTCTCCCAATATTCCACTTCAAATAATGCTAAAATAATGCCTCAAATAAAATTTTGGAGCCATTGGAGCCAATAAAAAATCAGGCTGATACTTTTTTTCAGCCTAAGAAAGCTCAAGAGATTACCAGAAGATGTTTATGATACCAGGCACTGGATACAGCTCTATTTGGATTGATCACTCTTTTGCCCATACCTTACAAAACAGAATTGACCAAATGGTTAAAGAGTTATAAAGAATCCACAGAAGAAAAGACAAAAACTTACTGAAGGAAATAATTCCTTAAAAATTAGGATTGGACAAGTGAAATTGATGACTCTATGAGACTTTAAAAACAATGACAAAAGAATGAAAATATAGAAGAAAATATGAAATATCTCAAGAAAACAAACTGACTTGGAAAAGAGATTGGAAAGAAGTCATTTAAAGAATGATTGAATTACCTTAAAGTCTTGATTTTAAAAAGAGTATAAATATCATAGTTTAAGAAAATGTCAAGAAAAATTATCCTGCCATCCTTCTAGAGAGTAAAATGTAAATAGAAATAATTCACTAATCACTTCCTGAAAAAGTCTCCAAAATGGAAATTCCTAGAAATATTATAGAAAAATCCAGAGCTATCAGGTCAAAGAGAAAACATTACAAGCATCTAGAAATAAATAACTCAAATACCCTAGTACTACAGTCAGAATCACATAAGATTTAGTGGCTTTCTTGTTAAAGGAGTGTAGGTTTTAGAGTATGATATTCCAGAAGGCAAAAGAGTTAAAATTATAACCAAATATCGTCTACCCAGCAAAACTGAGTATAATCCTTCAAGGGAAAAAATTGTTGCTTAATATAATAGAGAACTTCCAAGCATTCCTAATGGAAAGACCAGAGCTGAGTAGAAAAATCTGTTATTCAAAAACAAGATTCAAGAGAAGTGTAAAAATTTAATCATAAAAGAGTAATTCATAAAGAACTCAAAGCTAAACTGTTCACATTTCTATATAGGAAGATGTACATGTAACTACTAAGAATTTTATCATTAAATGGGGTAGTCAAATGGAGTTTACATAGATAAATGGAATAGATGTGAATAGATTAGGTTGGAATGATCTCCCAAAAATGAAGTAGTGAGAAAGGGGGATGCACTAGAAGAAAAAGAGGGGGAGGAATGGTAGAGGAAAGAATTTTATCTTATATAAAAGAGATATTCACAAAAACCCAGCTTTTGTAGTGAAGGGAAATGGGGGGAGTTGGACAATGCTTAAACTTCACTCTCATAGAAATTGATTCAAAGGGGAAAAATATACATATATGTTTATATATATATATATATATATATATGCTTATACATACATATATAGCTATAAATAAACACTTAGTTGCGTATAGAAAGGTAACTTATCCAAAAAGGAAATAGGAGGAAAGGGATAAGATAAAGGGAGAGAATGATAAAAAGAAAGTGGATTAAGGAAAGTAGAAAAATAGACTTTTTAGGAGGGGTAGGATAAAAGAGAAAGAGAGAGGAAGAAACAGAAGAAACTGGGAGGAGGGAAATACACATAATCATAACAGTGAATGTGAATAGGATGAGCTCAGCCCCCAAAATAAAATCAGATAACAGAATGGATTAGAAAACAAAATCCAATAATTTGTTGTTTAAAAACACACAGGGAAGTTAGGTGCCACACTGGATAGAGCACTGGCCCTGGAGTTAGGAGGACCTGAATTCAAATCCAACCTCAGACACTTAAAAATTAACTAGCTGTGTGACTTTGGGCAAGTCACTTAACTCCATTGCCTTGCCAAAACACACACACACACACACACACACACACACACACACACACACAAACACATATACACTCACACACACCACACCATACCACACACATATACACCATATACACACACACATACACACACACAAACACATACACACACACACACACACACACACACATTTAGATAAAGGACAGGAGCAGAATCTAATATGCTTCAACTGAAGTAAAAAATACTTGGGTAGCAGTCATGAACTCAGACAAAACAAAGGCGAAAATAGATCTAATCAAAAGGTAATTGGAGAAACTACTTTTTACTAAAAGATAGAATAGAAAATGTATTTATAATCAAATGTTTTTACAGGAACTTCTTCTAAGCAGTGAGAGGTTGGGGCAGGTAGGTGGTGCAATGGCCCTGGAGTCAGGAGGACTTGAGTTAAAATTTGGCCTTAGACACTTAATTACCTAGCTGTGTGACCTTGCGCAAGTCACTTAACCTCATTGCCTTGCAAAACCAAGCCAAAAAAAATTTAAAAAGAGAAATGAGAGGCCTCGCTTCTCAAATATATACACACTATAAATAATGGATTCAAACTTTAAAAATAAGAGCCATCTTGTTTGGTAATGAACTCTTCCTCTCCTCATAGATTTTACAGATAAAGTATGGGAGACACTGGCACAGGACCACTTAGCAAGGTGTGCCCTCATCAGTAAGGGTGCTGCACTCTATGAAGAAGGTAGAATTGAAGCAGCTCAAAGGAAATGTGACATATATCATTTTAGAGTAAGCACCAAAGGTGTTCACAGGGACTATATGTGCCTGATCTGTGGTAGAGCATTCCAAGTTCATTTTGGTGTAATCAATCATGGTCAGGCACACAATAATTTGTCTCAAATATAGGGATGTTGTTTTAGTCTTATTTGATAACAAAGGAAAAGATCCAACCAACCAACCAAGCAACAAACCAACCAACTTTATTGTCTTTGGTACCTTTTAGGAAGATGTAGTTTCCTTCCTTATCCTATCTTAATTAGATCTATATTTCCTTTTGCTTTGGCTGAAAGAAGGATTTCTACCCTGGTGTTTTTTCATTTCAACTGAGGCATACTATATTCTGCTCCAGGCTTTACATTTTCTGTGTGTATCTCTCTAATTCACATGTGTTTCTTATAAACAACATGTTTTAGGATTCTGGTTTTTAATCTACTATATTAATTTAATCCATTTTGGGAGAGGAGTTCATCCCATTCACATTCATGGTTATGATTACTAACTCTGTATTACTCTCCATCCTATTTTCCCTCCATGTGTACTTTTCTCTCTCCATTTACCCTATCCCTCCTTGCCAGTGTTTTGCTTCTGACCACCACCTCAATCTTTCCTTCCTTCAATCAGGGAGCCTCCCATTTCTTTTCCCTTTCCCTTCCTATTCCTACCCTCCCTTCTGCCCTCCCTTTTATCAGTCCCTTCTTTCCTTTTTTCCCCCTTTCCCTTCCTATCTCCCTGTAGAACAAGATAAATTTCTAAATCCAAATGAAGGTATATGTTGTTCTTTCTTTGAGTCAATTCAATGAGAGTAGGAAGATAATACTTGGAAGTATTGAGAATCTAGGAAGAGATCAAGCCCCTCTGAGCTTCAAAAATAGTTCTTTTCCAATATCCTCTTCTGAGATGGTGTTTTGAGCTACCTTATTGCCAAGAAACTTTCTATGGTTAGGGTTTCCTGTTTCTTACTCATGTTTAGCCTAGTTTGTGGTTTCTTAAGATTTATCTCTGCTCTTGGAATATAAGAAGGTACTGACCAAAGCTTACTAGACTAAGGAGCAGAGGCTTACTCATCAATCTTCTCCACACTAGGACCTCTGACTTTGATGATTGATGTTTCTACCATTCTTAAAGAAGACTGTGACACCAAGGGAGATAATGTCATGACAAGCACAAGAACAGAATTTGAATGAGGGGATTCTTTGCTAAGTCACCAGTCTCATTTTTCCCCAGAAACATCTGGGTCCAGTGGCCTGAAATGAATCAGAATAATTGGAAATGGCCCCAGCTGTGAGACAATCAAGATTAAGGGGCTTGCCCAAAGCAATACAGCTAGTAAGTGGCAGGTGTCTGAGGATGAATTTGAATTCCCTCTTTCTAACTCCAAGGCCAGTGCTCTATCCACTTTGCCAACTAACTGCCCTTGGCCTCAGATATTAGTGGCTTCCCAACTATGATGGGGTTGTCTAGGGCTCTGGATCTCACAATTTTCCTTCTATGACATGGAGGTCACTCAATTGGAGTGTCACTAACCTGCTGAACCAGGACCTAGGGGTCATAGTTGATGATCAGTACTGAGGCTGAGAGCTTTCCACTGCCTTCCCCCATACCTGCCTGTGTCTGATATATTTCATGCTGGAAAGCTGGTCCATATTTTCTTTTAGTGGGTTCTGCTAAAATCCATTTAGAGGCTTTGATTAATTTTGTATCTGAGGGAAGCTAGAGAGAGTTCAGGGAAACTCTTATCTTTTCTCTGCCATCTTGGCTCTGCTTCAATATACATCAGATCTTGCTACTATTTCATTATCTATGGTGCCTTCAAGTATACTGCAATATCTTAATTACTTCTATTAACTGTGTGAATTTTTATTGTTGCTTTGTATGAAAGTATGATTGCTACTCCTGGTTTATTTTTTTAATTCATGAGGTATAATAAATTACACCTGAATCTATCATTTTAATTTGTATCAATCCTGTATATGTTTATATATTTTAAGTATGTTTCTAGTAGACCACTACTTTCTGATCCTTTCTGCTACCCTTTTTGGTTTTTATGTGAAAGCTGATCTTAATTGAATTTATAGCTGTGATTATTTTTCTTTTCCTTTCATCGTATCTTCAGGTTTTCTTCTCTTTGCCCCTCCTTCCACCCTTTACAAATAAAAATATGAGATTAAGACCTATAGTTTATAAACCATATAGTCTGATCTCTCTCCTACATCTCTTCTCTTTTCATCCAATCATTCCTATAATTCACCATTACACTTTATTTTTAAATTAATTTTTTGAAAATTATTGTATTTTTATTTTTTTCCTCTAACCCACCTCCCCACTCCACTAAAAAGGTGAGGGAAAAACAAAAGCTTTTTACCAAAAAAGTTGAGTTTAAGAAAAACAAATTCCCACATTGACTTCATTGCTTGACTTTCCTTTTAATTCCCTATTGAAGATCTTTCATTCAAACTTGAAGTCTGTTTTGCTTGTAACTATTTGTTTCGCATCCCAGCTTAATTATTCAATCCTCTTACTATCTCAGTGGAATTCAATATATTTAAATAATAAAATATTTCTGGGTTAGGAACTCTTTTACCTGGTTCAACTAAGATAATGAGATTCATGAGACCCATTATCACTTATTTCTTATTCATATTTCTATATTTCCTCTTCAAGTGAATTCTAATTTATGATAAATTAAAAGTTCCTTCTCCTTTTTCTTTATTTCCTTTTTAGGAAATTAAATTTCCATTCCTTTTCTAAGTATTGAATTAGATGTCTTCTGGTCGCTCTCATAAATCTGAGATTCTATAACCCCAGAATATCATCCAATGTTTATACTAATTATAATATTAAGTGAACATTTCTCTCTGTATAACAATAATTCTCCAAATTATTCTTACTACCTTTGCGATTAATGTTATCCTTAAAGAGAGTTATATTCCACAGGATTATTTTCTCCCTTCTAATGCAAAACCAGAATTTGGTCATGATTTACCCTCTTTAAATAGCTCAAATATATACTTTTCTTTCCAGGTTTCCTTGTCTCCTGAATTTGATTTAAAAGATTATACTTAATTCTTTTGTGAAGATAGGGGCAGAACCAAGATGATGACTTGAGGACAGGATTTTCCAGGAGCTCTCCTCCAAAATATTCCAAAAACTTTAAAACAGAAGACAAAACCCATAGAAAGACAAGCCAGGCAATTCTCCAGCCCAAGGTAACCTGGAATATTGTGGGAACATTCTCCATGAGGTGGGAGGGGATGACAGCACAGCCAGAATCACTGTGCCCAAGTGAAGGAGCTCCAGTCTTCTGAGAATAGGGGGTGATGGCTAGTGGCAGCAGAAGCAGTTTTCAGATCTCTCAGCCCAGGTAACAAAAAACACAATTTGGAAGATCATTGATAAGGCTCTGCCAGAGTTAGTGCAGAGCCCAAGCCAGTGTGACCCTAAGTGCAACTTACTCCAGGAAACAGAAGCAGTCCCATTGAGCCACAGAGTAGGGAGTCATCCAACAGGGAGACACCTGGCAGCTGCTTCTGGAGTGCTCAGCCCATGGAAGGTAAGGGGGTGGGGGAAGAGTTTCAAGGTCTCTCTTTTGATTCTGGGACAGAACTCTTGTGCTTTGTCCATTTTCATGACGTGCTTTCAGTATGGAGTCCCCCATTGCCATAGTGCAGGGACCCTCCTCACAGCTCCAGGACAGAGGGAAGTCCTTGTGATAATTCATAGACCAGAGCACAAGCCAGAAGAGCAGTCACAGCCTCTCATAACACATTGAAGGAACTGAGGTCATTGCAGGGTGTCCCAATAACAACTCAAAAGCTTGGGAAGCACCCTAAAACCAGGGCACAGGCAGGGGAAATGAGTTAACAGAAAAAAAGAACCTGACTGTAAACAATTGCTTTGGTCCCATGGAAGATCAAAATACACACTAAGAAGATGAGAAAGTCTAAGCTTCTGCATGCCAAGCCACAAAGAAAAGTAGGAATTGAGCTCTGGCTATGGCAGAGCTCAAAAAAGATTTGGAAAATCAAGTGAGGGGGGCAGCTAGGTGGCACAGTGGATAGAGCACTGGCCCTGGCGTTAGGGGTACCTGAGTTCAAATCCAGCCTCAGACACATAATTACCTAGCTGTGTGGCTTTGGGTAAGCCACTTAAGCCCATTGCCTAAAAATTAAAAAAAACTATAAAAAGAAAAAGAAAATCAAGTAAGGGATATAGAAAAAAATTGGGAAGAGAAATAAGAATGATGAAGGAAAAACATGAAAACCAAGTCAGCAGTTTAGTCAAATAGATACAGAAAAATGTTGAAGAAAAAACATGTTAAAACCCAGTTTAGGTTAAATGGAAAAAGCAGTCTAAAAAGATAATGAGGAGAAGAATATCTTAAAAAGCAGAACTGGCCAGATGGAAAAGGAGATAAGAAAGCTCTCTGAAGAAAACAACTCCTTTAATTATAGAATGTAGCTAAAGGAAGTTGATTACTTTGAAAGGAATCAAGAAACAATAAAACAATATTGAAGAATGAAAAGCTGGAAGAAAACATGAAATATCTCATTGGAAAAACAACTGAACTGAAGAACAGATCCATAAGAGACAAGTTAAAAATAATTGGGCTACCTGAAAGTCATGATCAGGAAAAGAGCTTTGACTTCATTTTTAAGGACTTTATACAGGAAACTTGTCCTGATCTCCTAGAAGGAGAGGGTAAAATAGAAATTGAGCTAAATTCCTCAATCTCCTCCTGAAAGAGATCCAAAAAAAATAGCCCCTTGGAATATTATAGCCAAATTCCATAACTCCCAAGTCAAAGAGACACTATTATAAATGGCCAGAAAGAAACAGTTCAAATATCATGGAGTTACAATCAGGCCATAGCAGCATCTACAGTAAGAACTCATAGGTCTTGGAATATAATATTCCAGAAGACAAAAAAGCCTTGATGCAACTGAGATTCAGCTACCCAGCTAACCTGAACATTCTCTTCCAGGGGAAAAGATTGGCATTCAATTAAATAGAGGAATTTCAAACTTTCCTGTCAAAATGACCAGAGCTGAACAGAAAGTATGATTTCCAAATACAGGACTCAGATGAAGCATAGAGAGGGTGGACAGGATGGTAAATTATGAGGGATTTAATGATGATGAACTGCATGTATTCCTGCATGAGAAGATGATACTGAACCTACTCATTTAATAGAGCAGTTAGGAAGACCATATTTAGGCAAAGCACAGGAGGGAACTGAATAAGAAAATATAATACATTGTAAAGATGGAGTCAATGGATGAAAAGGGAATGTATTAGGGGAAAGGGAAAGGAGAGGTAGAATGGGCTAAGATGTTTCTAAGAAAAGAGTCAAGAAAAAAAACTTTTACAATAGAGTGGAAGTGGGGAAAATGAGAGAAAATGAGTAAGTCTTCATTCTCATCAGAAATGGCTCAGAGAGGAAACAACATACACACTTAATAAGGTATAGAAATCTAGAGGAAAAAGGAGATGAAGGGGAAGGGACAGAGGGGATGGGGGAGGGAAGGGGAAGGGGAGGTGACAGAGGAGAGGGTATATTTTGGGAGAGGGTAGTCAGATACAATGCCAATTTTGTTTTTTACTTTTTACAAGGTGGTGGGGTTGGGTAGCCTACCCAGGACCATACAGCTGGGTTGTTGCTGTGAGTCTGGGGTGGGATGTGGGCTCAGGGCCAGTACTCTGTCCACTGTGAAACTCAGCTGCCCCATAGCACACTTTTGAAGAGGGACAGGATGAAAGGAGAGAGAAATTATAATCAATGAGAATGGGGAGGAATGTATGCAGGGAACAACAATCAACAATATCAACTATGGGAAAAAATATGGAAGTAACTTCTCTGATGGACTTATGATAAAGAACGGGATCTAGCCCAGAGACAGAGCTGATGGTATCTGAATGCAGACTGAAGCACATTTTCCCCTCTTTCTTTCACTTTATTTCTCATGAGGTTTTTTTTTAATTTTGGGGAGGGAGGAGGGATTATGTTTACTCTTACAACTAGACTATTTTAGCAATATGTAAATAAATAAAAATGTAAATTTAAAAAATTCTTTTGTCTTCAGACATGTTTGATTGTCTATGAAGGTCTTCTATTCAATTAAAGATCTATTTTTCCTCCTTTAGTACTATATTTGATTCTAAAGAATGTTATTCTGGGTTGCAAACCTCTTTTTTTTCCTTTACTTTTGACCTATTGAAGACCATAATTTTCTCCATTTTATAGTGGTTTCAATTTAGTTCTTTGTGGTTCTGATGGTAGTTCTTAATACCTTATACTGCCTGTTGACTTGAAATATTTTTTTCTGCAATTTAATAGTTCTAAATTTTGACCAAACCATTCCTGGGTGGCCATTTGGGGTTTAATTCATGACATGTTAACTTCTTGATATTTCTCTTTTGCCTGTTTTTTTATAATAGATCTGGACAATTTTCTTTTTTAATTTCTCAAAGTGTAATATCCAATTTTTTGTTTAGCCATGAAAGTCCTATGGTTTTTACATTTTCTCTCCTCAATCTATCTTCCAATATTTTCTTATTCTTCTTATTCTTTTTAGTTTTTTGACTCTATTCTAATATTTCTTTTATCTCATTGAATCATTAAATTCTGTTTGCTTGATTCAATTTATTTATGCAATCTTTTATATGTTTAGGTCAGATTTTCAACTTCATGCACTGTTATTTATTCTTACCTTTTCCTCATGCTAATTTAATTTTCTATCATTTGCTTCATTTCTTCGATTTATTCTTGTGATCATTATTGCTGTGACTCTTTCTTCCACATCTCTATTCATCATTTTAATGCAATTATTGTCTTTTTTGTTTCTTTCTTCAGGCTTATCTTGATTTCTCCTATCTCTTTTTGTTGTATTTAAAATTGTCTTTTCCTCATATCTCAAGTCTCTGTTACTGGTTGAAACTTTATTCCAGAATTAAATTCTGCCCTCCTTCATCACACTTAGAATCACTTGACAGACCCTAGCAAGTCCTGACCTTTATGTAATATGGATGTCAATTTAGATACATTTTCAGTGGGATAACTAGGACTGATTTCCACTCTCTAGAATAATCCCTTTATTTTACCCCTGACTCTTGGTGGCCTGATGTAAGCATGGGTATAAGCCATAATAGTTTCTTTCTATTTAGATATACATCAAATAGAAGTTGGAGTGTTCTTTTGCTGCAGATATATCTATTGGTTTCAGAGTTCCAGGGTTGCTCTTAGGACTGTCCACCCTGCTAGTCCCTTTCCCAATTGCTACAGCTCAGATAGACCTAGACTATGATCCAGTTGACTTCAGATGCTCCTTTATCAGAGATTGGGCTGATGTCAGAAGCCCCAATAAGTTCTAATTCATAGTACCTGAAAATTTCTGAGTCTTGTTCTGCAGTCCTAAACTGGGGAAAGTGCTTGCTGGATCAAAGGATATGCACAGTTTTATTGCTTTTGACACACTACCAAATTGCTTTCCAAAATGGTTGGATCAGTTTACAACTCTACCAAGAGTGCATCAGTAGCCTAGCTTTCACACATCCTCTTTAACATTGATTGTTTTTCTTTTGTATCATCTTATCCAATTTGATAGGTGTGAAGTGGCACCTCAGAGTTGTTTTAATTTGTGTTTCTCTAATCAATAATTATGTGGAGCATTTTTTCCTTGACTACAGATAACTTTAATTTCTTCATCTTAAAACTGCCTATTTATATCCTTTGACCATTTGTCAATTGGGAAATTACTTGTATTCATATAAATTTGAGGCAGTTCTCTATATACTTTAGAAATGAATCTTTTTTCCAAAAACATTTTCTGTGAAAATTGTTTCCCAGCTTTCTGCCTTCCTTATACTATTGGCTACATTAGCTTTGTTTGTGCAAAAGCCTTTACTTTAATGTAGTCGAAATCATTTCTTTTGTAATTTATAATGTTCTCTATCTCTTGTAGGGTCACAAACTTCTACCCTCTCCATAGATCTAACAAATAGAACTTTTCTTGATTAATTGGAATATATTATCACCCTTTATGTCTAAATGCTATACACATTACAACTTTACTTTGGTATAGGGTGTGCAATCTGTGTCTATGTCTAGTTTCTGCCATAATATTTTCCAGTTTTCCCAGTAGGTTTTCTTACATAGCAAATTTTTAGCCAAGAAGCTGGAATCTTTGGGTTTATCAAACAGTAGATTTCTATTGTCATTTACTACTATTTATTTTGTACCTATCTATTCCACTGATCCAGGACTCTATTTCTTAGCCAGCACCAGGCAGTTTTTATGACTACTGCCTTATTATATAGATTTAGATCTGGTACAGGAAGGATGACTTTCTTTGCATTTTTTTCATTAATTCTCTTGATAGTCTTGACCTTTTGTTGCTCCAGATTCAATTCTTTTTGTTACTTTTTTTCTAGTACTGAAAAATAATTTTAATTTTTTGGTTGGAGACTTGTTGATTACCCTCAATCTGGTTGAGCTGTTTGGCCAAGAAAGTTTTATAGGGGATGTTACTGCTATAAAATTTTCAAGGTGAGAGTTGAGTGTCAGTTGTTTACCAAAAGTGAATGAGTAGTCCTAAAGAGGGTTCTGTAAGCCCTTACATCAGAGTTGAGATGCAATGTTAAATTCTGTAGATATAAATCAAAAGGCCACACTTCAAAGAGTGTACATTCTAATTGTAGATATTTGTGTGTAAATAGGTATATACTAGATTTCTCAGAGGTAAAGGCACTTGCAGTCAGGGGAAGGCATCTGGTAGAATGTAATTCTTGGGTGGCTAGGTGGTGCAGTAGATAGAGCACCAGCTCTGGAGTCAGGAGTACCTGAGTTCAAACCTGGCCTCAGACATTAAATAATTACCTAGCTGTGTGGCCTTGGGCAAGCTACTTTACCCCACTGCCTTGTAAAAAAATAAAAAAAAAGAATTGTAATTCTTGAATCTTGAAAAAAAATCAGGAGAGATTCCTCAAAATGTTACTGTAGCAAAATAGCTTCGTTCTCTCACAACAATTCCATCAAGGATTTTTTAAAGTGTATTAACTGAGAAATAATTGTGTATAAAAAGATTGGAAAGATAAAAAGTAATGAGGTTGCAAAGGTCTTTAAATTCCAAACTGAAGAAATTTTATTTGATCAGAACTGTTACAAGAAGTCACTGGAGTTTATAGAATAAAGATGATATGATCAGACCCACTGCTTCAGGAAATCACAGTAGCAGCAGTGATAAATGGAACTGTAGAGGAAGCTTTTGAATAGTCCAGACAAAAGAGGATGAGAACTTGAAATAAGGCAATGACAGTGTGAGTGGACAGATAGAGATGTTGTGGTTATAGAAATGACAATGATTGGCAACTAATTAGATGTGTAGGATGGGGGAGAGGATGTTATTGAGGTTGTCAATGATGGATGGTGGTTTTCTAGATATGTGGATTGGAAGAAAAGATAATGAGCTCTCTATTAGACATATTGAATTTAAGATGTGGGATATCTGGTCAGAAATGCCTAATAGGAAGTTGCTAATATAGGATTGCAGCTCAGGACATAATAGCTATATCTAGAATTCCTCTGCATAGAGAAGATAACTGACTCAATAGAAGCTGATGAAACTATGAGAAAGGTCTAGAGAAAAGAGTGATTTTCCTTTCATTTCATGTTATTATATTTATTTCATCCTTCTAACCTGCTAAGATTCTACCCTAAGATCATGTAGGGGGTAGCAGAGCTTATAATGAACCCAAGTGTTTTGCAGATCTGGTGCTATTTGTACCATACTCCATTGTCTTCTTTTTTTTTCTCCCTGTTCCTCCCACCCCTCAACCCACTAGAAATACACAGGTAGCAATTGGTCCCCATGACAGGAAATATAGAAGGATGCTATATTAACACTTGTCAGAAAAGGTTCTTATATAGATAAAAAGGAAAAGTGAGATTGGATGATCATAAAAGTCCCTCCAATCATAATTTCTAAGATGCTGACATTCAAAGTTTGACTTCAATTTAAATTTCTTTATAATCTGCAGGGGAATGCCACAACCTTAGGAATTTATTGCTTTAGAGAGAATCATACTTGAATGAATATTGTGTTCTGAGCTCCCCAAAACTCTGTTTGGTTAAGTAAATAATACAAGACCCATTACATGACCCAACATGTCAACGAAATCTCTCTCTGCATCTCTCTCTCTCTCTCTCTCTCTCTCTCTCTCTCTCTCTCTCTCTCTCTCTCTCTCTTTCTATCTAGCTTTCTTTCTCTCTCTCTGGCTCCTGGCAGGAGAAGCAGTTTCCTGACCTGCCAAACCAGGGAGCACCAAGGAAATTTGGAAGATCAGTGGGGAAATCTCTGCCAGAGTGAATGCAAAGCCCAGGTCAGCATGGCCCTCCTCAGCATAGTTGCAGCCCTCAGCACAGCAGATCCCAGTAAACAGAAGCAGGCCCAGAATGGAGTCCCCTTGGAAGCTGCTTCCAGAGCACTCACTCCATGGAAGGTAAGGGGGTGGATGAAGACTGTCAAGATCTTTCCTCTGTCCCTGGGACAGGACTCTTGTGCTTTGTCCATATTCAGAATATGATCACAGTCTGGGCCCCCATACTACTGTAGAGGAGCAAGTACCCTTCTCACAGCTCCAGAGCAGAGGGGATTGCTTGTGGTCATCCACAGACCAAGGAACATTCAAGAGAGCAGTCAGAGCCTCACATACTGAGGTCCTTGAAGGGATGTCCCAATAATACTCAAAATCTCAGGAAGTACCCCCAAATCAGGCACAGGCTGGGGAAATGAGTAAATAGAAAAAAAGGAACTTGACCACAGACAATTACTGTACTCCTATGGAGGATCAACATACACACTCAGAGGAGGAAAAAAGTTCAAGTTTCTGCATCTAAAGATTCCAAGAAAGATAGATGTTGGGCTCAGACTGTAACAGAGCTCAAAAAAATTTTGAAAATCAAATAAAGGGGGTAAAGGAAAATTTGGAAGAGTTATAAGAGCAATACAGGAAAAACATGAAAACCAAGTCAGCAACTTAGTCAAGGAGATCCAAAAACATGCACAAGACAACAACAGGTTAAAAACCAGTTTAGGTCAAATGGATAAAAGAATGCAAAAAGTTAATGAGAAGAATGCCTTAAAAAGCAGAGATGGCCAGATGGAAAAGGAGATAAGAAAGCTCTCTAAGGAAAACAATCTTTGAAATGGAGAATGGAGGTAAAGGAAGCTGATGATTTTGTGACACAATGACTCAACACAAAAGAATGAAAAAATAGAAGAAAATGTAAAATATCTCATTGAACAAATAACTGATATGGGAAACCGATCCAGAAAGATAATTTAAAAATTATTGGAAGAGCTTGACTTCAATTTTAAAGAATTTCTACAAGAAAATTTCCCTGATCTCCTAGAAGCAGAGGGCAAAATAGAAATTGAGAGAATCCACTGATCTCTTCCTGAAAGAGATTCCCCCAAAATAACCCCCAGGAATATTACAGTCAAGTTCCAGAACTTCCAAGTCAAAGAGAAAATATTACAAGCAGCCAGGAAGAAACAATTCAAATATTGTGGAACTACAGTCAGGATCACATAGAAATGAGCAGCATCCACATTAAGGGCTTGTAGGGCTTAGAATATGATATTCTGGAAGGCAAAAGAACTTGTAATACAACCAAGAATCAACTACTCAGCAAAACTGAACATTCTCTTTCAGGGAAAATGTTCCTGTTGTAACAGCCAGAACTGAACAGAAAGTTTGATCTTCAAGTATAGGACTCAGCTGAAGCATAGGGAGGGTGGATGAGAAGGATAAATTATGAGGGATTTAATGATGATTAACTGTCTGAATTCCTGCATGGGAAGATGATACAGATAATATTGATATGAACCATCTCATCTATTAGAGCAGTTAGAAGGAGCTTTTATAGTCCAGACACAGGAAAGAGCCTAATTTGAAGGTATATTATATTTTTTAAATGGAGTCAGTGGGTGAAAGGGAAATGTACTGGGGAAAAAGAGAAAAGAGAGGTAGAATAGGCTGATATTTCATGTAAAAGAGTCAAGAAATAGCTTTTTCAGTGTTATGAAAGGAGGGGGAAGGTGAGAGAGAATGAGGGAGCCTTCATTCTCATCGCAAATGGCTCAGAGAGGAAACAGCATACATACTCAATAGGGTATAGAAATCTAGAAGAAAAAAGGAGAGAAAGGAGATGGGGGAGGGGAGGGGGGATGTAGGTGATAGAGGAGAAGGTAGATCATGGGAAAGGATAGTATTTTCTTTTTTACTTTTTGTAAGGTGGTAGGATTGGGTGGTCTTTCTGGGACCAAGGGGCTGGGTGGGTCTTTGGGGTGGGATGTAGGCTTGGGGCCTCCTGGTCCCAAGGCCAGTACTCTGACCACTGTACCACTTGGCTAAAGAGGGACTGAGTGAAAGGAAAGAGAAAATATAATAAATGGTAGTGGGAAGGAATGGATAGAGGGAATTACAATTAACAATAGCATCTGTGGAAAAATATGGAAGTAACTTCTCTGATGGACTTATGATAAAGACTGAAGCACTTTTTTTCTCTTCCTTTCACTTTATTTTACATGAGGTTTTATATTTTGTGCCTAGAGGGGGATTATGTTTACTCTTCCAACAAGAATATTTAGTAATATATAAATAAAGAAAAAAAGAAAAAAGAAACTCACAAGGTTGTCTTCTGGCTGAAAGGGTTGAAGAGACATAAAACTTACCATGAAGGCTCTCATTCTCTGGAATCAATGCCTAGTTAAGTCTTTCTTAGAGAGATCACCTGTAATGCTATTCATATTCCAGTTCATAGAATTATTCTTTTTAAACTAACTTCATCCCATGACTTTCAAAGACCTTTCAACACAATTTAAACCTATAATTGTAATTGATTGATGGAACATCTTTTAGCCCTTACCTTTTAATTTTTTTATTTAATTTTATTTTTCCCCTGGTTACATGAAAAAAAAGTTTTTAAATTCTCTTCCAAAACCTTAAGTTCCAATTCTCCCCCTTCCTCTCACCCCACTCCCCCTGAGAAACAATTTACTTGATATAGGTTAATAATGCATAATCATGAAAAAAATTATCAAAACAGTCACATTGTAAAAGTAACCATAATCCCCTTCAAAAAAACGAAAAATGACAAGAAAGATAAAGTGAAAAAAAATTATATTTCAATCTGTATTCAGATACCATCAGCTCTGTTCTTTAGGATGGATAGTATTCTTTATCTTAAATCCTTCAGAGTTCTCTTGGATCACAGCATTGTTGAGAAAAGGTAGGTCATTCACAGCTGATCATCCTGCAATATTGGTGTTACTTTGTATACAGTACATTTCCCATTCCATCTGCTCATGTAAGATTTTTACTAAGAGCATCATGATCATCATTTCCCACAACAGAATACCATTTCATCTCAATCACACACCATAATTTGTTCAAACACCCCACCATCAGAAAAGAGCTGCTATAAATATCCCTATACATATAGGTTCTTTTCTTCCTGCATTTCATCTCTTCTGGAAAATAGATCTAATAGTGGCAGCACTAGACCAAAGGGTAGACATGGTTTTATAGCCCTTTGGCCATATTTCCAGATTGTTCTCAAGAATTGTTGAAATGATGCACAAAAGGATTGAGCCAAGAAGGCAGCATGAAGGCAGGAATTCCCAAAAACTCGTTCCCCAAAAAACTGTGAAATTTAGAGGGCCAGAACCTACAGAAAGACAAATTTCCAGTCTGAGACAACTTAAAAAATTCACAAGAAAGGGACCAGGGGTTGGAAAAAGTTGCTGCAAGTGTAGCCACAATCACAGCATAGCACAGTCAGGCCAGGTGCCTAGATCCCTAGGGGTGCCTTGATCTGTGACAGAAGGGGCAGTTTCCAGACCTCTGGCCCAGGGATCACCAGGAACAGCATGAAGGGGTGGTGAGAGAACTCTGCCACACCAGAATGAATGCAGAGTGAACACTGGCCTCAGAGCAGCCCTGTTGTGAGAACCTGCAGTGGGAATCGTGAAGCCAGCCTGTCCACAGATGGGAATGAGGTAGGAGAGACTACAGAGGTCTTTCTCCTCTCACTGGAGCAGGACTCACCTGTTTGCCCACACTCAAATCTAGGGTGCAGTTTAGGCTTCCATACTACCATGGCCAAGCAGGGATCATCCTTACAGCTCTAGGACAGATGGGAGGGCCTGTGGTCATCTATATATCAAAGCACAGGCAAGAGAGCAGTCAGAGTCTCTCATAAGACCTTGGAGGAATAAAGGCCCCTCTGGCTTTTCCCAACTCCCCCCCCAAAGCCTTGGAAGTAAATCAATCATAGGCTAAGGAAATGAGAAAACAACAGAAAAAGAAGAATGTGATCATTGAAAATTACTTTGGTCCCATGGAAGATTCAGAAGATGAAAAAATCAAAGCTTCTGAACCCCAAACCTCCAAGAGAAATATACAATGGGCTCAGGCTATGGATGAGTTCAAAAAAAGACTTTAAAAAATTAAGGGAGGTAGAGGAAAAATTGGGAGGAGACATGAGAGTGATGTAGACAAATCATGAAAACCAAATCAGCAGCTTAATGAAAGAAATACACAAAAATACTGAAGAAAGTAATATGTTAAAAACCAGTTTAGGCCAAATGAAAAAAGGAACACAAAAGGCAAATGAGGAAAAGAATGCCTTAAAAAAAGCAGAATTGGCCAGCTAGAAAATGAGATGAAAAAGCTCTCTAAAGAAAATAACTCTTTCAAATGCAGAATGGAACTAAAGGAAGCCAAAGACTTTGTGAGAAATCAGGAAGAAATAAAACTTTTCCAAAAACCAAAAATTAGAAGAAAATATGAAATATCTCAATGGAAAAACAACCAATCTCAAAAACAGATCTAGAAGTGATGATTAAAAACTACTGGGCTACCTGAAGCTCATGTCCAGGAAAAGAGTCTAGACTTCATTATTCAATAAATAATACAGCAAAATTGTCCTGAGATCCTAGAAGCAGAGGGTAAAATAGAAATTGAGGGAACTCACAAATCACCTCCTGAAAGAGATTCCAAAAGAAAAACTCACAGGAAGAATTCACAAATTCACAAATTCCACAACTCCCAAGTCAAAGAGAAAAATGCTAAAAGCTGCCGGAAACAAGCAATTCAAGTACTGTGGCTCTATAGTCAGGATTACAGGATCTGGCAGCATCTACATTAAGGACTCAAAGGGCTTGGAATATTATATGCTGGAAGGCAAAAGATCTTGGTTTACAACTGAGAATCAACCACCCAGCAAAACTGAACATCCTCTTTCAGGGAAAAGATGGACTTTCAATGAAACAGGGGACTTTCAAACTTTCCTATTGAAACAACCAGAGCTGAACAAAAAGTTTGATCTCCAAGTACAGGACTCAAGTGAACCATGAAGGGGGTGGATGAGAAGGATTAATTATGAGGAAATTAATGATGTTGAACTGCTTGTATTCTTGCATGGGAAGAAAATACTGATAACTCATATAAACTTTCTCATTTATAAAAGCAGTTAGAAGGAGCATATATAGACAATGCACAGGAGGGAGCTGAATATAATGGTATAATATTGTAAAAAGGTGGAGTCAATGGATGATAAAGGAAAGTGCTGGGAGGAAGAGAAAGAATAGAAAGGAAGGGCTAAGATATTTCACATAAGAGTCAAGAAAAATCTTTTTCAGTGGAGTGGAATGGGGGGAGGTAAGGGGAATGAGTGAACCTTCATTCTCATCAGAAATTACTCAAAGAGGAAAAAAAATACACACATAATAGGGTACAGAAATCTATCTTACCCTAGAGAAAAATGAGAAGAAATGGATAGAATAAGGGGGAATGGGGGGGGGAGAAGGGAAGGGGAGAATAAGTGATAGAAGAGAGGGAAGATCGTGGGAGAGGGTACTCAGATACAACACACTTTTGAACAGGGTCAGGGTGAAAGGAGATAGAGAACAGAATAAATGAGAGTGGGGAGGAATAGAGTGGAGGTAAATACAGTTAGTAATAGCAACTGTGGGAAAAATATTGAAGCAACTTATTTGGTGGACTTATGATAAAGAAAGCAACTCATCCCAGAGACAGAGCCATTGGAATCTGAACACAGACAGAAGCACAATTTTTTTCTCTCTAACTATTCTTGAGTTTCTCATCTTTTGGGGGTGAAGGGGTTTAATGTTTACTCTTGCAACAAGATTATTGTGATAATATAAAATAAATAAAGCAAAAGAATAATTGTAGAATCATTTCACAACTCCTCCAACAGTGTATCACTGTCTGTCTCAATTTCACTATAGACCTTTTACATTTGTCATTTTCTCTTTCTGTCCTATTAGACAATACATTAGGTATTAAGGTAGTATCTCAGAATTGTTCCAAACTGCATTTTGCCATCAATAGTGAATTAAGACATTTTTAAAAGTGATTTAAAGGGTAACTAGGTGGCGTAGTGGATAAAGCACCAGCCCTGGAGTCAGGAGTACCTGGCCTTGGGCAAGCCACTTAACCCTCTTTGCCTTGCAAAAACCTAAAAAAAAAGTGATTTAAACAGATTGCACTGATAACCTCCTCTGACAACTATTTATATCTCTTGATCATTTATCAATTGGAAAATGCTTCTTATTTGTATTATAAGTTGACTCAGTTCTCTATGTTTAAAAAATGAGATCTTTAGCATAGAAACTTATTTCACTATTTTCCCCCACAGGTTCTATTGCTAGCTGTATTTCTCTCCATCCTATTCCCCCCAATCCCTTTTATTCTATTCTCTCTCCTTTCATCCTGTCCCTCTTTAAAAGTGTTTTACATATGACTACCCTCTCCCACAATCTTCCCTCTCTTCTATCATCTACAGCCTCCCTCTCCTGTCCCCTTTCTCCCATCCCTTTCCTAGCCTACTTTCCTCTATAATAAGATGATTTCTATACGTATTTGAATGTGTGTATATTCTTCCCTCTCTGAACTACTTCTGATGAGAGTAAGGCAAAGTCCATTCCCCTTCACCTCCCCCTTCTCTTCTACCATAAAAGCTTTTTCTTGGCTCCTTTATGAAAAATTACTTACTCCATTCTAGCTTTTATTTCCCTTTCTTCCAACACATTCCTCTCTTGTCTATTAATACCATCTTTTTTTTAATATATTATACCTTCATATTCAACTTCCACCTGTGCCTTGTCTATATATGCTCCTTCTAACTGAACTAATAAATGAGAAGATTAATTTGAGTTATTGTATCATCTTCCCTTGCAGGAATATAAGCTGTTCAATATCATTAGGTCCTTCATTATATTTTATATTTTTTTCTAGTTTTTTCATTCTTTAGTTTTGTTTTACTGTTTCTTGATTTCTCGCAATAGTCTTCAACTTCCCTTTGCTCTGTTCTGTATTTTAAGCAATTATTTTCTTCGGTAAGTTTTTGTATTTCCTTTTCCTTTTGGTCAATTCTGCTTTTTTAGGCAATTTCTCCTCATTGGCCTTTTGAACCAACTTTTCCATTTGGCCAAGTCTGGTTTTTAAGATGTTATTTTCTTCAGTATTTTTTGTATCTCCTTTACCAAGCTACTGACTCTGTTTTCATGATTTTCCATTATTGCTCTCATTTCTCTTCCCAATTTTTCCTTTACCTCCCTTACTTGATTTTCAAATTCTTTTTTGAGCTCTCCCATGGCTAGAGACCAATTCATATTTTTCTTGTATGCTTTGGATGTAGAAACTTTGACTTTGTTATCCTCTTCTATTTTGTATTTTGATCTTCCATATAACCAAAGTAATTGTCTTAGATCAGATTTTTCTTGTGCTGTTTGCTTATTTCCTCAGTCTATGACTTGGTTTTAACTATTTATTAAGGTAGGGCTCTGATTCCAGAGTGGGGGACACACTGTTCCCAACTTTTGATGGTTTTTTGCAGCTTTTTTCAGTGATACCCTTCAAGGTCCTACAAGTTATTTATTCCTCCAAGGTCTTATGAGAGACTATGACTACTATCCCGGTCTCTGTTGCATTCTGTGGGTGACTTAAACTCCTCTCTCCCCTGGAACTATGACAGACCCTGTTTTGCTAAGGGAGAAGCTCTGTTTCTACTCCTTTTCCTGATCCTGGTACCTCAGACTAACCTCGATCTGAATATGGGCAAAGCAATTAATTCCTGCTTCAGAATTAGCAAAGAGATCTCTGCAAGCTCCCTGACCCCTTAACATCCATGGGCTGAAAGCTCTGGAAGTGGCTGCCCCAGCCCTGCCTCAACTCCTGAGGTATGCTCTTGGTCTTCTGGGGTTCAGTCTTTGCTGCTGAGATCTACACTAGACTGTATTCCAATCACATCCTGCTCAGCAGAGATTTTCTGCTGATCTTACAAGTTTTCCTTGGCAATCCCTAGGCTGAGAGGTCTGGAAACCACCACTGTTACCACTGACCCAGACACACAATGTTCTCTGGGTGACTGGGATGAGTTAGCTCCCACATGATCCAGATTGCTGTGCAGACCTTTCCAATCCTGTGCAGCAGACCCTTCCCATGAATCTTCCAAGTTGCTTGGAATGGAAAATTTTTTCACTCTGTCTTTTTGTTGATTTTACCCCTCTAGAATTTGGTTAGAGTCATTATTTAAAGATATCTGGAATGATTTAGGGGAGAACTTGGGAAGAATCCTCTCATTTACTCTGAAATCTTGGTTCCATCCCTATTAGTGGGGTGGAGTGACTTGATTGAGGCAATGTATCATTCAACTTTCCTATTATAGGGAGATTCCTGAAATTGTATACCAATTAAATAAAAAAGGGGAATGTAGCAGCAGTAACTAGCTTAAAAATCTGTCATTTAAGGCTCTAGTGTGGCCTGAAATCTACTGAATTGTCATTGAAGATATCTAGACTAGATGGTTTATGACTTCCTTTTAGCTCTAAAATTATTGATTCCCTTTTATCCATTATATAATGTCTTTGAGGGAAGGAATTGCTTTTTTGTTTTTATTTGTATTCACCTTTCTCAGCATAGTGCCTGGCACATAGTAGATGTTAAATAAATTCTTGTTGATTGATTGACTGGACAAAAATCACAAAATTATGATGACTGGGCCTACTAAAAATTATCATGTTATCTTAACTGACTTCTCATTGCCTTAAGACAATACTTTTATATCTCACTAGTTGATTCACTGTCACATTCACCATAGCAACTGTTCTTAATTTCATGATTCCTTAAAACTTCCATAGCAACTCTTACCCAACACTCCCAGCTGAAGACCTTGCTACCTCATTTTTCATCAAAAATTGAGGCTATTTGGAGATTTCTCCTTTTCTTTTCATTTCCCTCAGATTTCTTCACTTTCTTCTCTATGAAGATGTTCATTTTCTTTGCCAAGGAAAACCAGATTACCCACATCCTTTATCTTATTCCATCCTATCTTCTATAATATATACCCTATTTCCCCATGTGTAAGACTCACCCTTATCCAAAAAATTTGGGGTCTAAAAACTGGAAGTGTCTTACACAGTGGTTGTAGATAAATTTTTTTACTTGCATTTTCCACTTTTTCATACTTGTCTTTTTTGCTCATTGTTTTGTATTTGTTACCAATATATTAGGTTATGTTTTACCACATTCAGCCCAGAAATGTCTCAGAAAAGATTTTCATGCAGTGCTGAATCCAGTTTGCAGAAGTGAAAGGAAATCGTGCTGCTAACATCATTTTGGTCTTCCCCTGACTGAGAAAACAATCCGAGACTGGCCACAGGAAGAAGAAAACCTACTGAAAGCACCACAGTAGAAGAAGGCCAGGAGAGGTAAGTCAGCAAAATGGCCTGATGTAGAGAGGGAATTAAAGAGATGGATTGAAGAGCAAAGAGACATTGGAATTCCTGTGTCCACAAAGATGGTTCAGCAGGAGGCAAAAATAACTGCTGATGAAAAAGAAGTGACTGATTTCAAAGGAGGACACATCTGGTACTTCAGGTTTATGAAAAGGAATGGATGAAGCATGTGTCCACACACAAGACTTGCCTAGGGAGTGCTTGTGGTCAATGACAGACCAGAGCACAGGCAGCAGAGCAGTCAGAGCCTCTGCTAAGACAATCATTTGTCATCAAACATCAATGAGGATGAGCTAATGGATGGGAGTTTTGACAGTAATTAGTTGAATGAATTTTATGATGAATAAAACTTGAGTTCATTAACTTTATGAAATACTTTTTCTTTCAAATTTTAGTCCCAAAAATTAAGGTGCATCTTATACATGGGAAAATATAGTGGTCTCCTCTATCACGCCTACTCTCAGAAATTTTCCATCTCTTCCTCTACTGGATACTTCTCTACTGCCATGTCTCCTTATTCCCCCATGAAAACAAAGACAAAATAAAGAATCAACAATGCTCACTTTATTTGTCCATACCCAGTGGATATTGTTCTATTTCTTTCCTCTCTTTTGTGAATAAATCCATTGAGAAAGCTGTCTTTAATCAGTGTTTTCATTTTCTATCCTTTCCTATATTCCAAAATATTCTACAGTTTGACTTTTTGATCTCATCATTCAAGTTATACATTTTTCTACAAAGTAACTTATGATCTATTTGTTGACAAATATAGTTACCTTTTTTCAATTCTCATTCTGTTTTTAAGTTTATAAAAAAGGGGGTAAATGAGGTAAAACAGGAACAGTCGTTAAAAAGATGATTCTCAAATATTGGACATACTTTCTTTTTTGCATATTCATGGTCCTTAGGGAGAGTGAACTCAAACTTGAGGTTCAGTGGTAATGAAATACATTTATAACACAGGGTACTTCCTACTCATAGCTCTGGATGGTCTTTTCTCCCTTTGTGGAATCTTTATTAGATTCCCCTTGAGTATAACTCTCTGTTCCACCCAAAGGATGTAAGTCTTTATGGAATTTACAGCTATTGCTGCTCTCTAACATGAGGGACCCAATGCCACATAAGCTATCAATTGCCAAAGATCGCCATTTCTACCTTCATAATCTCGCTTACCTCTGATCATTTCTCCTCATTCAAACAGCTACAACCTTAGTTCAGACCCTCTTTACCTCTTATCTTCATAATTGCAGCAGTTTCCATTTTGTTTATGTTTTGTGAAACAATAGGATTAAGTGACTTGCCCAAGGTCCCACATCTAGGAAGTATCAAGAGTCTGAGAACAGATTTGAACTCAAGGTCTTCTGACTCCAGAGCTGGTCTCTATTCACTGTGCCATCTAGCTGCCCCTGCAATGGTTTCCTAATTGACCCTCCTTATGTCTCTCACCAACCCATTAATTCAACAAAGTACTGCCAATCAAATTTCTTTAAGTACCAATCTGACTGCCTCTAGATTAAAATATAATTTCTTCTGTTTATAATTTTGAAATTTATTTTTAACATTTCTTTTTTGAATGTTAAATTTCAGAGTGTCTCCTGTGCTTTTCTCCTCCTATACCCACTGAGAAGAAAAACAATATGATATCACTTATACATTTGAAGTCAATACAAAACATTTCCCTATTTGTTAAATTTCAAAAAAGCACAAAAAAATAAAGTAAGAAAATTACACTTCAATTTGCATGCAGAGTATCATGTTTCTCTCCAGAAATGTATAGCAATTATTTTTTAATCATGAGTCCTTTGGAATTGTTTTGGATCCCTATATTGATCTCAGTAGCAAGTCTGTCACAGTTGAAGTTCATAACATTATTATTACTATGCACTATCTCTAGTTCTCCTGCCTCCACTTTGCTTCAGTTCCTATAGGTCTTGTGATATGTTTTTTTTCCCTAAACTCATACCCCCAAATCATATCTTTTAGCACAATAGTCTTCCATCTTAATCATGAACCGCAACTGTTCAGTCACTCCCAAATTAATTAGAATCCACTTAATTTACAATTCTTTGTTACCAAAAATGCTTGTTATAATTATTTTTATATTTTGAAGTCTTTTCCTTTTTTCCCCCTTTATCTCTTTGGAATACAGATCTAGCAGTGGTACTGTTGCATCAAAGAGTCTGCTGTTTTATAGCCCTTAGGGCATTGTTCCTGATTGTTCTCCAGAATGGCTGGACCAGTTTACTACTTCCACCAACAATTCATTAAGGTATCTATTCTCCTCTCTTTCCCTCCAGCATTTGTAATTTCTCAAAGAAGTGAGATAGTAATTGTGCTAAGCAATTGTCTGTTTTTTCAGATATACATATGTATACACATACATATATATATATATATATATAAATATATACATATATGGAAGCATAGGTATATGTATATAGCTGCATATGTGAATGTGTATAGCTTTATGTGTTTATATGTCTCAGAGCTATTTAGTATGCTTTTCTCTAATCAATAATGATTTAAGCAATTTTTTTCAAATATCTAGATAGGTTTGCTATCTTCTGAAAACTGTTCATTTCCTACAAATAATTTATTAATTGGAGAATGGCTGTTTTTTTTTAAATTTGACTCAGTTCCTTATATATTTGAGAAATCTTGCCCCTAATCAGGGAAAATTTCTCTAATTTTTTTTTTATATTTCTTCATGGGTTTTAGTTAAATATGGTTTCCCGATTATCTCTTTCAATTAGTCTAATTTTACTTTTGCTTTGTCTAAGATCAAGATTTCATTCTTCACTGTTTCAAATCTATGTGTCCCTTTCTGTCACAAATATGTCACTTACATACAACATATTGTTGGAATCTAGTTTCTAATCCATTTTGCTATGAGTTAGCTCATCCCATTCACCTTCACAGTTATGATCACTTACTGTGTATTTCCTTCAGTTCTATTTTACTCTGTTTAGCCTTCCTTCTCTCTTTTTGTCTTGTTCCTTCTAAAAAACCTGTCATATTTCAGGTCACTACTCCCCCAATACACTTTCCCTTTTATCCTCCTTATCTCTTTCCCCTTCTTCTTCTCTGTCTTTAGGGTAATGAATTTCTTTTACCTTACTCTCTTTAGGGTAAGAAAAATTTCTGTACTTGAGTATGTGTTTGTGTATTCTTCCCTCTTTGAGGCAATTCTCAATAAGAATAAAATCTTCATTCTTCTTGACTTCTCTTCAGACCATGGCACTGTCTATCACCCCTTTCCCTTATATACACTCTTCTCTAGGTTTTCATGATACTGCTATTTTCTTAACCACCTTTTCCTTGTCTAACCATTCCTTTCCAGTCTCCTTTGCTGAATCTTTGTTCATCTTTTAAACATTGTCTGATTTTCAATGGGAAATACATTGGTGGGAGTTAATTAAGTTTACACCAAGAAATTCAACTCTCAAGATAACTAAAACTACAATAGTAGTCATCTTTAGAGACATGGCTCAAAAATGCTTAGTGGAATTTGGGTAAATAGCTTAAAAGTGAGAGAGAACACATGTATTACTCATATCTATATTAATAATGGAAATTTTAATTCCTTGATAATAAGCACTGCATTTTCTTCTTTTATACTAGCTAGTCAATGGACACTAAATATATGTTTTGTATTATTATGGGTTGTCTAAATATCCAATGTAATCTAAATGCAATTATGAAAGTTAACCCACTAAAAGTGCCCATTTATCTATTCTAAAAACTATGTAGAAGAAATTGGTATATTTTTTAAAATCAAGAAATCCATTAGTTAACAATCAGTAAAATTCCAAGGGATTCTAAGATTAAGTGATTTTTTCATATGGAGCAATAATAGAAGGAAGAATTTAGATGCTACCCTAGATTTGATGCTATCTTTAAGTATACATCTATTAGCTTCTAGCATACCCAAAGTTTTCACTAGGTTTTTCCAGAACCAATATATTTGTAAACAAATAGAGTACTCATAATTGTGTTGTCTGACTTATGGTGATTGTTAATAACAAAACTGATCCATTTTGTCAAGCAATTGTCTGTATTCTCCTCATGCACATATACATTTACATATAAATTATATATATATATGTAATACACAAAATATGTATTAATTTACTTAAATACAAAGAACATATGTATAGCTGCATAAGTGTATGCACATAGATACATATTTGTGTTATGTATTTATCTCCCTGTGTTTGTATAATCTCAATGACTTTAGTGAAGATTAGATAATGGAAGAAGAGAAACAAAATTAAACTTAAGGTGGTCACATCATTAGCTGAAAAGTAATTAGCTTCTTATTATATACTCATTGCCAAGAGGAACACTCTTGAGATATCTGGAGTGAAAAAGAGGATATGGATCATAGAAATTCATGAATGATATAAGAATTTATATTTGTAAGTTAAATATGACTAGGTATTCTTCATATAATCATAATCAAAATGACATGATATTTGGATGCATTATTTCTGAAGGTGCAAATTCCTTTTAACTACTTTAGAAAGAAGGTTTATAAAGAAGTAGAATGTAAGATGTCATCTTTTCTAGTTATATCCTTTATTACATGTCTCTTTTTAAAGTTTTTCATACTTTTTTCTTCAGTTAAAGTTTCCTTGAGAAAATGCATTGGTTCAACTCTTTGTATTTCTGCCTCCAGTGTGAGACATTAGTAGTAGGCATAGTAAGTATTGATTAGTCTCTTACTGAGTGAATGATCAAACCATGAAATCCAAGAGCAAAAAATAAAGTAAGCTGATCATCTGGCAAAAACCATGGATGACCAGCAAAGAGTCTGAAATAACCAAGATATCAACAGAAAATGAGGAAGGCTTCCATCATATTAGGTGAACTATCTGTGCCAAACCAATTGGAGGGAGATGGACAGGAATCAAATATAAAGAATAGATAAGTTCAAGTTTCAATTTGCATAATTTAGGAGAATATCCATCACTGTGAGATCAATTTTAATGTTGCTTATAAATCTGTCTATAAGGAGTTTAAAAAAGCAGAAAGAAAAAAATACAATTTAAAATATTATTGCAAAAGTGCCTTCTACACAGGTTTCAGAAATATGTTTTAATGGTTCTTTTAAATGGTGAGAAGATTTGAAATTCTGAAGCAAGATATAAAGTTAAGGTCAAATTAATCATTCTGGTTTAACTTGGAATACTAAATATTAATGTTCATCCTTAGCATGTGTGGCATATTTTATGCCATTCATCTGATTATAAATAGTACAATCTGTGACGTGTCATGATTCACAATGTATAAACTGTCAGTACTCTTTACTGCATATCAGTCAGACCTCTCTAACCCTGTTAATTAATGAGCAAATAAAAATGAAGTGTGCTTTTTGGTAAGCATAGGAAGAGAACTATATTGTCTAGGTAAGTTTCAAATGTGAGATGGAGGGAAACTTCAATCTTGGTTAAGAAGATAGGAATGAAAGAGCAAGAAAAAGAAGTCAATTTTGCTACAATTGGGAAGGGAACCTAGGAAGGCATTCCAGAGGTAAATAGTCAATAAATAATTTAGATTTTACTTCTTTGTAAAAATAATTATGAGAGATATCAAGACATGAAGGCAGTCCCAACTTTTAACTGATTAGAAAGATGCAAATTGTGAATGCAAGATATAAACATATGAAATGATTTTCCCTATTATGTACAATTAGTATTTTTAAAATGTATGCAATGAACTTGACCTGTTAATTTCCAGATCATTATCCAGTTCCAGTCTCTACCCCAAATTTCAGTCCTACCATTTCAAGACAAGGAGACATCTAAGACTTAACATATATAAACCAAACTCTAAGTCTCCCTTTTTGCAAAAGTTCCTAATTTTGTTAAAATTTCACCATCCTTCAAGCCTTCTATATTTATAATCTCTCAAAATTATCCTACACTTCTCATTCTTCCTTACCCCACATATCAAATTACTCAATCTTGCTGTTTCATTCTATCTCTCGCATCTTATGACTTATCTTTATTCATCACTTCATATCTTTTCCAAATTATTGCAATGAGCCTCTAAATTGTTCCCCATGCTTCGGATCTCTCCATAACATTACATCTTATACACTGCTGACAAAATAATTATCAGTAAGTGTAGCTTCTCCCATATGATTCCCATATCCAGTGAACCACACAATCCACTTATTACCTCTAGGATTAAATGAGGACTCCTTTGATCGAGTTTTCAATCTACACAATCTGACCCCAACCTATTTTTACAAGATCAGTGAATATTATTCCCCCTTCCTAATTTCTGTGCTCCAGACTAGTTAACCTTCCTTTTGCTTCTCATTTTCAACATTCTGTTGCCTATTTCAATGCTCTGCATTCTCTTTTTATTATCTCTTCAGGTAATATGCCTGGTAGTGGTATTACTAGATCAAAGGATATGTCTGGCTTTATTGTTTTTCTTCATTTGATTGTGAGGTTTTTATGCCTTCATAGATGTTCAGTTTTTATGTAGGTGTCATGTACCACAAAGAAGAAAGAATATTACTTTATTTCACCATTCAGTTTTCTCCAGAAGTCTATCATATCTAACTTTTCTAAAATTTCATTCCCCTTCTTAACTTACATCTTTTTTTATTTTGTGTTTAGATTTATCTAATTATGAGAGAGAGAGAGAGAGAGAGAGAGAGAGAGAGAGAGAGGCTGGAGGCCCCCATTAATATAGTTTTTTGTTTTTGTGTTTTGTTTTTTTAGATTTTTGCAAGGTAAATGGGGTAAGGTGGCTTGCCCAAGTGCCACACAGCTAGGCAATTATTAAGTGTCTGAGACCAGATTTGAACCCAGGTACTCCTGACTCCAGGGCTGGTGCTTTATCTACTGCGCCACCTAGCCGCCCCTTAATATAGTTTTACTGTCTATGTTTTACTATAATTCATTTAGCTTCTTCTTTAAAAATGGGTATATTGTACTACTTCATGCACATATGTTTAATTTTGATATTCCTTCATTACTTATGTTACCTTTAGGAAGATGTAGTTTCCTTTCTTATTCCTTTTAATTATATCTATTTTGGTTTTAGCTTTGTCTGAAATTAGTATTGCTACTCCTTTTTTACTTCAAGTGAAGCATAATATTTTCTTCTCTAGACTTTGATCTTTACCCTGTTTGTATCTCTCTACTTCAAATGTATTTCTTGTAAATAAGTATATTATAGGATTTGGGTTTCCATTTTATAAGAGAATTCATACCATTCATGGTTATGATTACTAACTCTTTATTTACCTCCATCATATCTTTCCCCACTCCCTCAGACTTTTCCCCTTTCCCCTTCTACTTCTCTAAAGGCCTGCATAAATTTCTAAACCAAATTGGGAATGTAAATTAATCCCTCTTTTAGTAAAATCTGTTGACAGTGGAATTTTTTCAGTCTTCACACTCTCCCTCTTTCCTTATACTATAATAAATCTTTTGTGCCTCTTCATTTGGTATTAATTAATCTCTAATATCTTCATCTTCTCCTCCAAGTATAATTATTTTTTCACATCTTCTTTCATATCTGTCTTGTACTCACATCCTCTGTCAAAATATATCTTTTCAAATGTCCTGATAGAACTATAATTCTCTAGAGTTATAAACATCACCATATCATGATCAATTTATGATCACATCCTCTTTTCAAGTACACTCCCTCTAACTGTCCCAATAGAAATACAACCCTTGTGATCTAAAGCACCATCACATCATGATCAATTTATAATGAAATTGTCTTTTTAATTTTGCTCCTTTCACATGTCCTAAGAGAAATATAGTTCTCAAGAGTTACAAGTACTATCTTCCCATATAGAAGTATAGTTTAGTCTTATTGACTAAATTTTTTTCTTTCAGTTTACCTTCTTACATATCTCTTGATTCCTGTCTTTGAAGATCAAATTTTCTGTTCAGTTTTTGTCTATTTATTAGTAAGTATAAATTTTTTTTAATTTTAATTTTAATTTTATTGAAAATCCATCTTTTTCCCCCTGAAAGAATATGTGGAATTTTGCAAGGTAATTGATTCTTGGTTTCAATCCAAGACCCTTTGACCTCTAGAATATCATATTCCATGCCCTCTGATCCTTTAACGTTGAAATCAATAAGTTCTACGTAATCCTGATTGTGGTTCCCTGATATTTAAATTGCTTCTTTTTATTTACTTTGCAGTCTTTTCTCTTTTAGCTGATAATTCAGCAATTTGTCTACAATACTGCTTGAAGTTTTTCTTTTGAAGTCTTTTCTTGGGGTGTGATCAATGGATTCTTATAAGAACTATTTTATCTCCCTGTTCTAGAACATCAGTACAGTTTTCTATAATAATATCCTGAAAGATATTATCCAGACTCTTTTTATGATTTTGGCTTTTGGGGTAAACCAACAATTCATAAACTATCTCTCCTGGATTTATTTTGAGTTTAGTCATTTTTCCTAAGAAGTACTTTTTATTTTTTTTCATTTTTTCATCTTTTTGGTTTTGTTTAGTGGAATTTTGGAGTCTCATAGAGGTATTAGTTTCCATTTGTCCAATTCTAAATTTTAGGGTTCTGTTTTCTTCTGTTAACTTTTGTGCTTTTTTTTCAATTTGGCTAATTTTACTTTTGTATGAGTTGCTTTTCTTTCCCAGTTGGCTATTTCTACTTTTATATGAGTTGGTTTCTTTTTCCATTTGGCCAATTATTCTTCCTCTCATCTTAGGTTTTAACATCTTTTGTGAACTCTTCTAAGAAGTCTTTTGGTATTTGAGACCAATTCATAAATCCATTTGAGGCTTCATATGCAGATATTTTGTCCCTGCTTTCCTCTTCTGAAATGGCATTTTTATAAGCCGCTCTTTTTTTTTTTTTTTTTTTTTTTGCTCATTTCTATAATTGAGCTCTGCTTCTGGGGCAAAAAAAGGGCATAGTCTCAAACTTTTTGTACCAGGAACTAGAGGTCTGGACCCTGGCTTTCTGCTCTGGTTTTTCAGATGCAAGTAGTTTGTTTCATGTATTAGGGTAGCCCAACCCATATTTGCCTGCTTGAATAGCTTTCCTGGGTTTGAATTTTGCTTTCTGAGCTGAGATTGGAACCTACTGCACCACTGGCCTCTTGACCTCAGACCTGAGTTGTGCTGTGGCTAGGAGCCCTCCATTGATTACTCAGCCTTCTCGCCTACACTTAGATATACTTTCCTTTTACCTGCATGAGACAGATCTTTTATGAAGTTCCTCCTTGATATCTTGAATCGAGAATTTGTTTCACTCTAGATTTTTTGGTGTGTTGTTACTTTATAGTCTGTTTAAATCTCCACTTAAAGTTCCTGATTCCTGCTTTTTTTTTTTTGCAAGGCAATGGGATTAAGTGGCTTGGCCAAGGCCCCACAGCTAGGTAATTGTTAAGTGTCTGGGGTCAGATTTGAACTCGGGTACTCCTGACTCCAGGGCCGGTGCTCTATCAACTGTGCCACCTAGCTGCCCCTTAAAGTTGTTTCTGGAAAAGCTCTGGGAACTGTATAGCTTCCTACTGGCACCTTGAGTCTGTCTCCAGAAGTTTATTCTACAGTTCTTAATGAGGTTTTTATGCTCTAGAGCAATTCTACTCATTTTAATTGTGTTTTTCATTGTGTTTCAAATGTGTCTCTTGCAAAGAATATACAGGTATCACAAGTCTAGTTATAAAGTCTCATAAGTTCAAAACTAGACAAAAATATTTGTCCCATCCTGCATTCTGATCTCTAACTCATTGTGCTATCATCTTTAATTTTTTTGAGTGAGTTCAACTTATCTTTTTTTACAGTTATGAATTTCTTTCATATAATACTTTTTACCTCTTATCTTTATCTCTTTATAGAGGAAGCAGTGAAAATGGAGAAATATGATCAATATGAATTATCTGTAATTGGAAGGATTGCTTCCACATTATTGCACTTCCTTTTTTTCCCTTTCCCAGATCCTAGCTACTAGTCCTCAAATTTCTTTATTTTTAACCTCCAGGAAACCCTGTCCCTGCCTCAGCTACAGGCACAACTCTGTTCAACATGAGGGCCAGTGGTTGAGAGGTCTGTTGACTTGCTTGGACTTAGCACATGACTCACATTGGTCAGTGCTAGGGCTAAGGGAACTCTAGAGCTGGGAGATGGAGAATTGAACTGCTAAGTTCTCCTGGGATTCTCACCTTCATCATCCCTTTTTTTCTTGCTGCTTCTTCAACATCAAATCTTATTTCTGGAAAAATTCCTTAAAAGCATTGAGTGAGTTTTGGTTTATATCAGCTTCTGGGGAGAAAACATGGCAGCAAACATGGGTGAAACTGCATGGAGCACCAACCAAAAGTGATAATCTCTCTGTTAATTCAAAGTTCAGCATTTCTGACTTAAAGATTGGCACAATGGATATTTTAGTTGGATTATCAGATAAACTAACCAAACTGAATGCATTTGGGAAAGGAGTTGTTAAGAAAGTGCCTCAATATCTGTCTGATGTACTAGAAGATAATAGAGATAAAGTTCTAGAAAATCTCTTGGCCAATGGAGTTGACTTGGTTGCATATAGAACAAGGTTCTAATGGGATATGGCCAAGTATCCAATCAAGCAGTGCCTGAAAAATATTTCTGAAATGATTGCCAGGAGAGTAAATCAAATTGACAATGACAAAGCCTAAGCATGCATATAATAATCTGATAGGCAGTCTTCAGAATTTGGAAAGAAAGAAAGTGGGAAAGTTAAACCACAATGCTTGGGTTAATGATATGAAACACTGGGTGAGATGGTAGTTGCAAGGTGTAGCAAAGTTCTTTCAGAGGACCAACCTATGCACTATTAGCTTGTTTAGAAAGGTGGTAGATGACTTCAGGCACAAAGCCAGAGAGAACAAATTCATTGTGATTTTCAGTATAATTGAGGAGGAAATGAAAGTAGAGAAAGAAGAGATGACTAGGCTCTCCACCAACAAGAAAGAGTAATTTGGATCACTAGTTCAGTTACTGAAAGTGAATTTCAGCAAAGATTTTAATAGCATGGATTCATGTGAATCCATAAGAGTTTTTGTTGAGTCTGTTTTAAGATATTTTTAATCTCATTCCCTTTATGATTTATCTATAAATCTAAAGTTTGTTTTGTTTCTGTCTCTTCTATTTTATTTTCCTTTATAAAGTATACTTGGCACTCTCTCCTCATCCTTCTCTATTTCTGTGGTGTTCAATGTATTTCTACAACCAAATCTTTGTATATTATATGAGTGTGTTGAATGTTCTTTTGTCTGATTCAGGTGAGAATGAATTTCATGTAATGTTTGCTACTCTTGCTATTTTCGTTTTTCTTTTTCTTTTTTTTGCAAGGCAGTGGGGTTAAGTGGCTTGCCCAAGGTCACACAGCTAATTATTTAGTATCTGAGACCAGATTTGAACTCAGGTACTGCTGACCTCAGGGCTGGTGTTCTACCCTCTGTGCCACCTAACCGCCCCTATTTTCTTTCTCTTTTTTTTCATCTTACCATTCAAATTGTGAGAGTCAACTTTCAAACTTTTTTTAAAAAAAAGTTTTATTTATTTAAGGCAAGGAGGCTAAGTGACTAGCTCAAGGTCACACAGCTAGGTAATTATTAACTGTCTGAGGCTGCATTTGAACTCAGGTCTTCCCCTGACTCCAGGGTCGGTGCTCTATCCACTGCACCACCTAGCTGCCGCACCTATTCTCCCCCTCACTTTTCCTCAATTCTTTGATTATACATACCTGTATCCCTCCCTTTTCTTTCCTCTTCTAAGGTCAAAAATACAAAATGAAAACATCATCCCTAGGGGATATTAGTGTTCTGAAAGAACATTTTCCTCTTTTCCCTATAATTAAAATCCATTTCCTCTTAGAAGATTGTGTCTAGTGTTGCAAATAAATTATTCCCAGTTCTAACCTTTAACTTTTTGCTTTTTTTCAATTACATTTCCACAATTTTCTCTCTTTGATGGTACTAGTTGCCTAATTCTTATGGTTTATCTTTTGGTTCTCACTATCCTTACTCAGTACATTAACTCTTTATATCTACTTGCAATTGATTGCCTCTTCTTTCATTTTGAGTTTTCTTTTAAAATTTTCCAAAAATTTCTCTCTATTTTCACTTTTCCTTTTCCTTCTAATAAATCTGGATGGTTTTTAATATATGATATCATGAAGTATGGTATCTAGATTTTTTTGTTTTGGATTAAGGAACACAGTTCTCAAATTACTTCTCTTTGACTTGTATTTTGTGTAAATTTCTCAAGTAACCTACATATTCTAATTTTTTTTAATTTAGAATTGGATAAGCTTCTTTTTCCTCACTCCCAATTCAACAAAAAATAATTTTGTACAGAATCAAGTAAAATAACTTTCTATGTTGTCCATGTACAAATATGTCTGTACCATTCCATATTGTGAGTCCCTCTCTGTCAAAAGGTAGATAGCATGCTTTGTCATTGTTCTTTAAAATCATGATTGGTCACTGAATTGAGCAATTATTTAGCTTTTCAAGTTGTTTATCTTTACAAATGTAACAATATATAAACTTTTATCTTGGTTCTTTCACTTTATATAAGTCATTCAGTCATTCTCATTTTATTTTACTGAAATCTTCCCTATTATAAATTCTTAGAGCATAATATTGTTTTATCAATTATCTCATAATATGGGGGACCGTTCTCCAATGAATTAGAATCCCTTTGTTTCTAATTCTTTACTGCTGCAAAAAGAGCTGTCACAAATATGTTTGCCATATAGGACCTATTTTCATCTTTTTTTAAAATAATTTCTTAGCAGTAGCTCTATCACTGAATTTTTTTCATTATTTCTTGGATATCGTTCAAAGTTCCTTTTTAGAAAGGCTTGATTGATTCACATGTCCACTAAAATGCATTAATATGCCTATGTTTATGAAGCCCATTTAACAATTTTAATTTCCATTTCAATCTGTTGTATGTGAAATGGAAAGCTGGAGTTGCTTTAATTTGCACTTGTCCTTATTGATGATTACATATTTTAATTTCTTCCTTTGAAAACTGCCTGCCAATGTCTATCCTCTAACCATTTATGTATCAGTGAAAGATTTTTATCTGTATAAATACAAATCAATATTTTAGAAGAGAAATCTTTATCAGAGATTTTCCCCAATTAAC